>NW_004955407.1:10296483-10304027 GCF_000276665.1 Chinchilla lanigera
GTATACTGTTCTTTGGGTGACTATTATAAATAATCATATGAAGTATGTGTCCTGTATTATATTGTTTCCCTTGCAAAATAAGCCCCAAACTAACACAGAATGACAGGTGACCCTATGAGGAGACAGAGAAGAAAGTATGAGACACAGAAACAGAGGAAAGAGAGTCAAACAAGTCAGGACAAATGTTGGAATCTTGCTACCACAAAGTGGAGAATCCAAGGAGCCACCAAAAGCTTGCAAAAACAAGATTCTCTTCTATAGAGAAAGCATTGCCCTGCTGAAACCTAATGTCACACTGCTTGCCTCTGAACTAAGACAGAGTAGATCTGTGGCATTTTAAATGATAAAGTCTGTGACGATGTCAGGTAGGAGCAGTGGATGTTAACATACACCCTTCACAAAGGACAACACAGCAAAAAGAAGGAATAGAACAAGAGTTCAGTTACCATTCTACTGTGTGTGAAATAAAAATTTGAGACTTAATAATTATTAGAACCAAAGAATAAACAAGGTACACATAATCCTTTTCCCCTAGAAATGTTCAATCTTGTACAGAAAATAAACATTACACTAGGGAAATGAGTTTTATAACAAAGCAATAAGGTATTGTGAGAGACTAGACAACAAGAAATGTATTTGGAAAGAAGAAATATTGATGTCCCAGTCTAAAAGATGATTAAGGGTAGTCAGATGAATAATTTGGGGTGGGAATTTCAAAAGGAAAGGGATAGTGTCAAATTTGCATGCTTGGAAAATTGAGACACTTACTCATAAGAAAAGATGAAGAACTAAAGGCACTGCACCTGTTGGCTGATAGAGTAGAATAGGTTTTGCAGTCCTCCTTAAAGAACACAAAATAAGGGGCTGGGGATTTAGCTCAGTGGCAAAAGCACCTGCCTGGCAAGCGCAAGGTTGTGAGTTCGGTTCCCGGTACCAGAGAAAAACCAAAAAAAAAAAAAAAAAAGAACACAAAATATATCTTAAGGGCAATGTGAAACAGTTAATTTCCTAGGACTTTCAAAAAACAGTGCAGTAGTTGGTAACTCAGGGTTTGGCACTGTTTTTAAACAGAACAAAGCAAACTAGGTGAACCCTGTATATTCCCTGCTTGGCGCCGAGGCTATAGGACCGAAGCCTCAGGGAAGAGCCTGGAGACTCGTGCAGAGGCTGTGGCAGGTGTTCAGTTAGCTTCTGTATACAGTGACCTAGCATCCTGCTGCCCCATCTTAGTGGGGGTCCAAGAGGGTCAGTGGGCATGAGAAGTGTTTGGATTCCTTACTGTTTTGTCTTTTAGTTAAGTCCTGTTTCTGAAACAAACTGTAGAACTCTCCATTAGCAAAGCGTCCGTGAAGGTGCAAGAAGCTCTGTGCTTAAATACGATTTGCAACGTTGTGGGGTTTTTTTTTTTTTTTTTTTTTGTATGTTTAGAATGTTGAAATGTTTTCCAAATTAAATAAACAGTATTACATTAAAAAAAAAAAAAAAAAACACTGCATGATACAGGAAAATAGAAACTCCCAACCCAAATGATGTCTGGGACAAGTTCGTGTTCTCTAAAATCAAAGAATGAATTTTTGGAACAACGGAGGTTAAGAGCAAAATATATTTATTGGGGGAAAGAAAGCTTCTGTCCAAGAGAGGGACAGAAGGGGGACTGAGTGGGTTGCAAAGGACCCTGCCCTTCCCAGAGACTTTATAGAGCAAAACCACGAGGTGAGGTGGGTCCAAGATAGGGGAAAAATGGGAAATTACAAGGTGGGCATGATGTGGGACAAAACTATGGTCAGCCAATAAGATTACGAGTGTAATTGTTCAGGTAAAATTGATTAAATTGGGATCAAATGGGGAAGTGAGTCACTAACAAGCTGGCATGAATACAGAACAGGGGCTTTTCCTGTAGGGGGTTGGGCTAGTGACTCTTTCTGGCTTTTTGAAGGTGATTGCTACCTTTTTAGAATATCAATCCCTCGTGGGAAAAGAGAAGGGAAAGAAGGAGAAATTTTATATATATGTATATAAAGGATATTTAACATAGTTGTTCTACTGTCTTGTACTTCTTCGCTGAAAGAAACTGTCAATGAGTCCTTGATTGATCAATATTGCAAGTCTCTGTTTTCATGAGAAACCACTTTGAAGATATCAGTATGTAATACAACAAGCATTGTTAATTTCCTACCACTTTGTTTGTAACTTTGTATTGTCTGTACTGTTCTTTTGATCTTTTGTAAAAGGTGGCCCGACGGTAAAGGTTTCCCCCCTTTAATTTTAAAAAAAAAAAAAATAGAATGTCAATCCCTGATGTTCACACCTAGGAAGGTATGTGGGTGTATTTGTTTAGTCTTTTGTCTTGAGGTCTGGCCCACAGGTATCTTATCTTTGTGTTGGCTCCTTCGAGGGCCTGGCCCTGTCTGACTGCCTAAAATATTTCTACCTAACTCAGCTGCCTATAATAGTGCCACAAAGTTTGTGGCTTAAAACAAAGTTCTGATGGTCAGAATTTTAATGTCAAAAGGTTGACAATCGGGAATATAGCTCAGCGGCACAAGCACCTGCCTGGCAAGCACAAGGTCCTGAGTTGGATTCCCAGTACCCGCCCCCCCAAAAAAAGAACAAAAAACCCATGGCTCAAAAGGTTGACAAGGTCAGATTTCATTGTGAAGGTGATAAGCAATGAAAGAGTTAATTCTGTGCAAACTGAACTTTTGGTGTCTCAAATCCAAAGAATGAAGTCATTAACGAAAAGGAGAAAATAAGGAGAAGGAAAAGAAAGAACACTCCTTGTTTCTCAGAAGGGAGACCCAAAACGTGGACTCTGTATGGGGCCCCTTGGTCCAGAGCTTTTCTTGGCTAGCTGAGCGCAGGAAGTGCTCAGTTGTTTAGTAACTACCTATCACAGGTGACTCTGTGAATTTAAAATAATCAATCAGACCTCAGGCTTTCAAACCCACTTATTCAGTGTGTGGAAACTGGGATTTTAAAGAGAAATTGATTATTTTCCATTTAAGTTTTTCAAAACTCAGAAGTTTAGTAGGGAAGGGCTACAACCCCCTTTAGTAAGTAGGGGCTGCATTCCCTGTAGCCTAACGATGTTTATTAGAGATCCAAAGTCTTAGTGCCCTGTCTATTGTCTCAGACCATTTCCCTTGCTAACTGCTTTATTCATAGACTAACTTTTTTTTTTAACAGATAAAGAAGTCTTTGACACTCTTTCTAGCTTCTGTCAGCTACAGGTTTTCCTTGACTTATAATGTATTATTCTAATTTTCTGTTTTCAAGCTGGAGCTGTCCTTGCCCGTCTTCACTTTGGCTACCCTATGTGAGTGTCTATTTCTGTTTCTAAATGCCCTCTTTTTATAAGAACCCAAACCATGTTGGATTACGGTCCACCCCAGTGAACTCATTTTAACGTGATTATCCCTGCAAAGACCCTATGTCCAAATGAGGTCACGATTTGTATTATGAGATTTAGCTCTCAAAAGTATCATTTCTGGGGATACAATTCAGTGCAGTGAGAAAACATATTTAATTTAAAAAGATAAATGATTATCAAATGAGAGGGGTTGATAGAGGTTACTAACCTTAGTCCTGCTACTCTAAGAAAGTGCTTCTCAGGTGATAGTGAAGTTTTCATTCTTATTCAAAGACCTAGCCTCCAGGGAAATTCACCTCTTCTCCTAATTAGAAAATAAAGCTCCATAAATAGCAGGGATTTCTAAGAAATAGGCCTAGGAGAAAGGAGAGAAAGAAAAGTTGATGGTACCTGTGATGTCTGCTACTGTCTGAGTCTAGATGTGCCAGTCTAAACTGTGACCCTTAGCTTTATTTTCTGACTATGAGAGGTCTGTGCCCTTATGGTTTATCAGCAAAGTTCTTTGGTTCAGTATTATAAATATACTCTAAATTAATAACTATTTTATGCAATATATTGCACTAAATCTAAAAGTGATTATAGATAAGGAAAACTAATCTACCATATGATTTTCTTATTTTAAAAATTGTACAATTTCAAGATTACCTTCTTGGAGATAGAATATATTTTGGATTCATGTCAGGTCACGTATCATTCAATTCAACACAGTAAAGTGGCCATTTCAGTTTGTATAGCCTGTGTATGTGAACTAGAGGATATTACAATATTCAGGGAGTAGACACAAATGCACAACCATGTTAGAGAAGTGTCCAATTTATAGGGAGATAATGAAATGTATGTTTTATGAAGGGCAAGTGAATTTTCTCAAGGCTTATTCTTAAGGGAATTGTGTCTGCTTGAAAGAGTACACTCAGAAAGCAAAATCTATACTGTTCTACAGCAGACACTATAAAAATGCAAATTAAGGTTGGAACATGCTTTATTCATGAATTTTTTAAAGTATTGAATTTGAATCTCTTAAAAATACAAAGCTAAAGACAGTTTTCATTTAAAAAGCCAAAAAATAAAATATGTATTTAAAGGGATAAATTATACATAAGCATGATTTATAATTTATTGCCCATAAAACTTTTATCAAAGAAACAAGGAAAGTGGTATGTATGCAAATACAGGGATGCAAAGTAAACATATTTCTATAAGCTGAGCACCAGAAATGAAAGCACTTGATTTATATTGGTTTCTGTTTTAAATGTGGCAAAAATCCAAATAATATTTTTAAATAGTAAAGTTTAAGGTACTGGTAACTTTAGAGATGTGATTTTTGTGCTTTGGTATTAAATCAAAATATTTTGCTTAAGTTTGGGCACCTTCTGTTCTATTTCATGTAATCTAGTTAGTGGCAACAACATATGCATTCACTAAAACTTTAAAGACTATTCATTTTCTGTTGCTTGTACTGTTGCTAGCTAAATCCTGGTTTATTCCTGACTTATTTTCATAAGTGCCTTATGTTTGAGAGTCCTACATATTTAATAGTCAAGAAGACTATCAGAGCCATAAAGTAGGTTTAATTTTCTAATTCACTACTTCTTTCCTTTAACAAGAGTCTTTGTGAGAACTATGTAAACCTCTATCTTTTTCCACTTTGAGTCTCTTCAAGCTTATGATAATGAAAAAATATAGCCTGTATCTCAGTCTGTTAAAGAAAATTATAACCACAGTTCGGAGCTTAATGGACTATAGCACCGGTTCGGATTCACTCAGGATTAGTTATTAGCTTCAAGAAATTGGTAACATTTATTACACTACTGCACATCCATTTTGACAATATACAATAAATAGAAAAGAGGGGGAAAGCCTACTATTTTTAAACTTATATTTTCTACTATCATAACATGAGTAAATTTTCAGGCTCTCAAACACATTATAAAAGGAATGCAACATGCATTTTTAGGAAAAAAAACTTTCTTAAAGTGTGCTTGTCAAATTCTCCTGTCTTCAAATGGTATATTGTCCAGGAAAACTATACGTTCCATACCTAAAATACATCAAACTGCTGCTAACTTAGTAGATGAAAATAGATGGCATTTAGAAACTGTCAGAAAGAACTGCATAAATTACAGAGCAAAAACAATATCACTGAAAATTTATCTTCCCCATAGTGTGCTGGAAAGAAAAAGGAAGAAAAAATTTACAGAGCCTTTTCTGATTGTAGTGCTTAATCTTTATCCCCTTTATGAGAATGAATCTAAAGATTTACACCTTTCTTTGGCCTTGCTATTGTCAACTATCCAGATAAATCTTTAAAGCAGGCTAATATAATTTGACTAAAAATATGTATGAAGAACTCACCTGGCCTCAGATAGTGTATCTCCACTATTGTTTATAACTCATTTCATTTTGTCATACTGCCCAAAGTTTTACCATAAATTCATTCATCTAAAGATTATTTCACAGCCTCATAGCCTCTGATATTAGTGATATTAGCAAGTCATTTTATTCCTGGAAATAAAAATACTGAAGGAGTGTGAACTAGATGCTGGAAGACAAGGTTATTTGCTAATGTCTGATGGGGGCAGATGTGAGAGTCTGTACCTCTTTAGATCTTAAATGTCCCAAAAGGTCATGTGTGAAGGACTTGATCATCAGCCTGCTGTGCAGTTGAGAGTTGGTGGAAACTTTAAGGGGTGGGACAAGTAGAAGGAAATTAGATCACTGGGTACAAGCTCTTTGTTGTGGCATGTGTCTAGATGTGTCTAGATGTCCCCTCGAAGCCTCATGTGATCACTGGTGAGGATTTAGAGGTGGCTGGATCTAGGGTGTGTAATGCTAAGATTCAGGGTGTGTGAGTTCTAAATTAGCCCATTGACTGGTTTGGCATAGTTGTGGGTGTAGATAATGGGAAGGCCCACCTTGGGTGTTAAGGCTAATAACTCTAAGGGTATGAGGCCTGGGTATATTATAAGGGACAGAAAGAGGACTGCTGTTGCCACTTGCTGCTTCAGTACTTTGCTGCTTGCTGCGTTCTCCCTTGCTGCCCTCTGCTTACCATGAACTCTTCCTCTTCTGTGATACCTCTCTGCTATGCCACTACCTTGCAGCCAACCAACTATGAAATGAAACCTCTGCAGACTGTGAGCTACAATCAACCTTTCCTTCTTTGACCTTGGGTGTTGGGAACTTTGTTTTAGCAATGAGAAAAGTAACTAAGATACTCTTGAAGTCAATATTGATTCTCTCTCCCCCCAGCTATGATGAAGTGAGCAGACTTCCTCCATCATGTATTCCTCACCATGTTGTTCTGCCTTGTCACAGCCATAAAACAATGGTGCTAACCAATTTTGGACTTTAACCTCTGAAACCACGGGTCAAAATAAATCTTTCCTTCTTTTAAATTGATTACTTCTGTTACACTGTCACTGCAATGAAAAGCTCAGCAGCATACATACCATACAAAAATGTACCAGAGCAGTATAAAGAGTGATTATTTGTTATAGTCTGAATTGCTTTGTTCACCTAAAATTCATATGTTGGAATCCTAAACCCTAAGGTGATGGTAAGTAAAATATGGGGCCTTTGGAAATGATTAAGTCCGCTTGAGTAAGTCTGTTATCTTTTAAAATAAATTAAACTTGAGCCTCTCCAGCCCTTCTATCATGTAAAGAAGGCACAGTACTGTAAAAAGGTGATAGTTCATGAGTCAGGACACAGGATCTCAACAGATACTAAATCTTCTGCTGGCTTCATCTTGGACTTCCCAGCTTCTGGAATAGGAGAAATAAATGGCACTGTATATAAACTAACATATTTATAATATTTTGGCATAACATTCTGAGCTAAGACATCATGAGATAGCTATGCTAGAATATTGTAAAGAAGCACAAATATAAATGGACATTGTAAATATTCCTTTATATCCAACATCTATTTTTTCCACATGGGTATCTTCAAATTACTGTTAGAAGTAGTTGCTTAGTACCAATGTGAATTTATTTGAAACCTGATCCCAATTCTTTCAAATTTCTACACAGTTTTATTTTATGCATTGTCATAAAATGTTGTGTTATTGATAAATTCATTGTTGTTCTTCAGTTTTCACTCACATTGTCAGTGTGAAAGATATTTGTATATATATAATATATATATATATATATATAATAATATATAAGTGGGT
>NW_004955407.1:10304127-10391374 GCF_000276665.1 Chinchilla lanigera
ACTCACATTGTCAGTGTGAAAGATATTTGTATATATATAATATATATATATAATAATATATAAGTGGGTCATAGACCAGACATACCTTTTTGTCACCAATATAATCCACAGTGAATTACTATAGCTAACATTTTAAACAGGTCCTACTTGCCCCTAATTTCAAACAATATCATTTTCTCTTAAGGAAATTTTATAAGAAGGAAGAAAATGTTGTTTCTCAAGTCTTATAGTGTAGCCTATTATAAGAAAAATTACCTTTTCCTTAAAAAAAATCTCTATTTATATTTTCAAATTATGTAATCCTTTCTTTTTTTACATTTTTATCAGGGTATAACTTCTTAAAAATATTGTTTTCTACAGTGGAATAATGAGAGGGCAGAAAGTAAAGATAGTGTCTTGGTTACTTTTCTGTCACTGCTGAGACAAAATATCCTCCTAAAGTTAAGGAAGGATAGGTTTATTTAGCTCACAGTTTGTAGAGGTTTCAGTCCATAATGGGCTGGCTCTAAGGCAGGTTGGCAAAGGGCAGAGGGGCAACAGTTCATGGGTGACAGAAGGTAGCAAAGCAACAAAGAACTTTAACTGCATATTCCTGCCCCTTTTATCTTATCCAGACTACTTATGGTGGGTAGCACTCACAAGCTTAATCCTAGTGCCCTTAAAACAAGCATTGCACCTTGAATTAATCCCAGCATCACACTGTAGATCCAGCCACCTCAGAAAAAGCCCCGCCTGAGTGCATGAGGCTTTGAGAGGACATCTGAACACAAGCCGCATACTGATAATAATAGCTATCTACATTTTTGTGCCCCAGTCATTTACAAATTCTTTGACTTGTATTATTTTATTTCATCATCATGTCACTATGAAGTACCCATAAGTACTAGTACTTCTGGTTCATAAACAAGCAAAGCTCAGAGAGATTAGAATAATCTGTTCCAGAGAAAAATCTGAGTGTAGAATAGAATTAAGCTTAGGAAAAATTATTTGGTATTTTACAAGGTACACATTAGTTGGACGGTGTGCCCAATTTTCTAACATAAGGTAGAGTATTTACTTTTGTTTTGCTAAGGGAAAGGACATGGAGAGGTGACAAATCAAAGACAAATTTTGTCACTCTTGCCATTTTACATAGGCAAATCTTTTGGGTTTTTGCAAAGGTATAAGAAAGAATGTTAGCTACCACATAGTAATGTAGGCTTCTACTGAATATTCAGCACAGTGTCTTACTGTGGATCTTCTTGCCAAAATCCCAGAAAAAATAATCATTCTATCTATGTTTTATAGGAAAACATATCCTATTTTAAAATATTTCTAATCATTAGATACTTTCTTGATAAATTAACAAGACTGTTGCCTTTTTCTAGTTCTGACTTCTGGAGACTGCTAAATAATTTTAAACTCTCTTAGAACTGGGTATCCAATTATGCTACCTTCTCTAGGTCTTCTCTTGACAAGTGTCCAGGGTTGTAAGCCTCTTAGTTAGGCTTCATAGCTAAATGTTACCACGGAACATTGATGTGGCCTCTTCAAAGGCCTCACTTTCATGCACCATAACAGCTTCTTTCTCTAGGTTCTATGTTATTTCAACAGTCAGATTTTCCACTCAAATTTTCAATAATGAACAGCTCCCAAATTTTGGGCACCTACAATAACAGGCAATTATTCCTCACATCATACTTCTGTCGGGCACCTACAGCAAATCTGCAGCTGTGCTCCATATATCTTCAGATCTGGGATGCGGATGTTACACATATCCTGTTTCATATTTGAGCCACCCACAGCTCTTAAAGCTTCCCTTCAGAGTTCCATATGTCACATCCCTTTGCCTTCCATTAGCTGATGCAAGTCACATGAGTGCACCTAGAGAAAAGAAATGCTCTTTGCACAAGGAAACACTGTGTAGCTCTCCCCGGAAGATGATATGTTTCTGTCAATTGCCACAGGACAGCATAACTCTCCTGTGAAAGATGTACCTTAAATGTCAGAGATGATTTTTCTGATAATTGAGAATAATACGCAATCTACCACTGTTACACATTGTCAGAAAAATCATTTCTGACATTTAAGGTATGTTATTGATAATTCCTGACTTCCCTGCAGCAATTCACCTATCGTCATTTTCATTATGTTGTTCCCTCTGGGCAGTCTAGTCTCGACTGATAACACCTGTGACTAAAAGGCATTTCCTGAGAAAAGTTGTCATTTTATGGGCCTAGATTTCAAATGCACAGCATTTCCTCTGCCATCATCTTAGACTTGGACCCCAGTGAGCCACTGAGTGTGTCCTACTCACAGTAATCCCTCAGGCTCTGCCTTTGATCCTCCGGCCTTTTCCCACGCACAGCCATTAACTGGCACTCCCTGACTATTTCATTGAGGAGTTGTAACAGCACTTTTCTGTTATCATTCTAAGTAATCTTTAGAATGTCTGCCATTTCCTTAAACCGTTGCTCATACAAAGCTGTACACAAAGTTTATTTTTTGTTCTATAATATATGTCCGGTAATACATCCCCAATACATTAGGTGTTGTATCACAGTACAATATAGAATAGTATTATTCTCTATACTGTGTCTGTAATAATACACCCTGAATTCTTCTGTGAACATCTTCCTTTGTGCCAATCTCAAAGTTGGAGATTGGAGCCTCAAAATCTTTTTGCACAAAATGACATTAATTAACTGATTTTATATTTATAGTGGGGTTTTTGCTTTGCACTGTCTTTTATGTGTTTTAGGATAAATGTAGAGCTTTGCATTATCCATTTCTTGTTAGATTCATGTCATTCTTCATACTTGGCAAAGTCTTTAAAATCCAACTTGTGTATTTAGTGGGTTATTGCCAATCTAGACTTGTGTCACCCAGGAATAAAATGATCATTATTTCTGTGTGTTCAAAAAAAGCTATTGATAAAACTGGTAAATTGGACATTTTTTAAAGGAACCAAGCTCTGAAGCATACTGTTCAAGACGTTATCGTAGTACACAAAGATTCATTAATCAGCTACCACTTGTCCCTCAAATCATTGTCCTTTATCAATGTCCATTGTGCTCCTCTGTCTGATCCACAAAGATATCATGACAGGGCTGTGAGGTTTGTCAAGTTGTAACCTTCCTATCTTTTGCCAGAATTGTTTGTTGCACTAGTAGATATTACAGATATTTCCTCTCCTCTCCCTGTTCTCTGTGTTCCTTCCAAAGTTAGCTGTGTGTTCAGTAAGAGGAAGAGGACAATCATTTCTATGAATAACTATGGTAAATGCATCACTCACATTTACATTTATTACATATAACTTCCCTTAAACTACCAATCAGAAATGAAAGTGAGATTAGCCTATAATGAATTCACAAACTATTTCTTTAATAATGATTAAATGGCCCTTTGATTTTTCACCCTCCTACTGATTAAAATTTGAATGTTGCTCTCTATTAACATCTTCGAACCCTTGTCAAGTTCAATTTTAAATTTTACAATTTTATTTATTAACCCACATTTTTAACTGCTGATTGGAAGCCATACTACCGCATTACATTTCCTTCACCAAACTGCTAATTACTTTTTAAGTATACTACAATTATTTGTGATGAACTGCAATTTAGTTCATCGGGGTTTTCTTTCAAATATTAGCTATTTCAATACTAGTTTAAAAAATATGTTTATATCATCAAAAACTCCAAAAAAAAAATATTATCCAGAATCCAAGACAGGACACTGGTATCTGGCTCTAAATTTGCTTGGACTCAGGCTAAGTAAGAGTTGTCAAATCACTCAGAGAAACTGGATATGAGACAAGCAGCAAGGGCAAGAAAGTGCTGTGGTTCTAATAGCAAGAGAGTGGACACCAAGCCAAAAGGGAAGCTGAGCATACTGGGAAGACTAGAACAAAGAGACAAGACCACCAGGACCAGTACAGCAAATTTTTAATCCCTGTCCCATAGAACTTTCAGACTGAACTACCCAGTTAGAGACCTGTGTAGATATCATATGATTCTGCTTCCTGTTGGAGACAGGTTGTTTCCATTCTTCAAGCAATTTTGGACCTTTACAGGAAAATAAAATGTGCTTCCTTGACTAATCCCCCCTTATTTCTCTAACCCTTTTGTAGGACTTGACTTGTCTGTGTCTTGACTAGAACTTAAATGCTTGCAGATCAAATATTGCGTTTACTATTGTCTAATAAATAATTTTCTTCTGTGTCTTGACTTCACAAATCTGTTCTTTTACTAAAATAAGGCTTCTGGTTTGATTTTTATAGCCATTTCCCAAGTATTCCAACACACAAATATAGGACAGAGAAAGATACAGTTATCATCTTGGGATATAACATTAAGTTTCTATTAACTTGATACTTCTGATCATTAGTATAATTCAACTACTTTAAAGTAAAGATGAAGAAATTGAGGCCTAGAGCATTTATAATGTGCTCAGTGTCTTTTATCTACTACTGGCTATTGAAGTTGTATGTCTATGTAATGCAGTGTAATGTCTATTGGACTTTAGTATAGGTATTTTTTCACAAGAGCAAAAGCTTTTTAAACAGTTTTATGCTTTTGTATATTCTGCTGATAGAAAAATGCAACATTATCTGAAAGATATATAGCAATACATATCAAAAAACACTAAAATATGTTGCAACTATGATAAGTATGGGATTGAAGCATACCATAAAAGTTTAAATTTAAAAAATTATGATAAAAGACACATTAATGTTAATCCAACTCAATCCTCCTGCTTCTACAGACTTATCCAACCATTCTTCCTACTTTCTGAGAAGATCTGGAAGTCCTCATCCTCATGCACATCTTAAGCATTGTCATGGTTGCCTTGGTGTCCTGAATAGATTCTTTTGACTTTGGGGAAGAGTCAGAACTTACACACTGCTATATCTGGTGAATAAGGTGACTGAGAACACACCATAGAGTTTTTATGAGCCTGCCTTTCCTTTGGATGGCACTTGGTACCTGCATTCACCACATTATTTATCATACTTCATAAAAACATTCACAACAGAGGGCTTTTAGAGCTGTTGCGGAAAGTGGTAGGAATGTTGGGATATGTTCAAAGTGTGTGGAAGTACTTTAAGAAGAATGAATGGAAATATGTCTTTTACTGTAATAATTTTTTATCTAAGTATTTACCAAGGTTCAGTACCAAAAAAAGTACTGAATTAAGTAATCACTGTAGTGTCTACTTTCAAATATTTTATAGAAAAATTAGAAATATACAAAGGAACTCAAGTCAAATAACTATTTTGTAATACCACTAATGCAAGAAAAATTTCAAAGGGGAGCTAACAGCAACCTCAGAGGTACTGCAAAGGATTTTTGAGTCTGGGGAGTGTACTAACTAATAACAGCACCTCTGTGATGGGGACCTGTCCCATTACTTCTATGGTCCAGGCTTTCAACTACACTAACAGGCACAATGCTGATCAGATGCAAGAGAAGAGTAAATGGTATCTGTTGCTGATGTTCATTGAGCTCTGACTTTGAGTAAGGCACTGCGCTAATTGTGTTGAAGGCTATTACACAAGTTCACACACACACAAATATACACACACACATACACACACACACACACACACCACTTTAAAAAAAAATGAAGACTGACGGACACACAATGATCATCACCCTCATTTTATTAATGAGGAAACCAACTTCTCCAAGTTCAAGCACAAGTAAAACGAAGAAATGAGATTTAAATCCAAATATATCTCTCTGAACCTCAATCTCTTTAACACTGTGCTAGGAGTGATTACTTATTCATCATGGCTCATCTCTTAATCATAAAGGAGAAGCTATGCTTTAACTCTATGGTACTTTTATCTTTAAAAATCCCTACAAAACCAACACCTCACCAAAAATTAACACTAAAATAGATCCCAAGAATAAATTTCACCACTAAAACCTACTGTTTCAAATTTTATGATTACATGGCAAACCAAAATTTAATTGAAAGATATTGTTTTAATTTAACTAATGTGACTGATAACTCTATTGCTTTTAAAATGTCAATGGATTCATTCATAATTATACCCAAATCCATATACTCTGCCACTAAAAGCAAGTAATGCAATCATCTCAAAGCCATATGTTTGTTGACTCTTTTCTCTTCCTATAATTTTAGTCCCAGTGCTTGCCCCTTTACTGACTTGTGTCCAGAACTGATTGACAGGTATAGTACTAAAGTACAAAGGATATGCAAATTGAGGCATTGAATTAATAGCTATGTAAATATAGCAGTGTTATTCAACTCAGTTCTAAAGCAGCACACTCGTTAATTTATGAGAAGTGAGAAATTCATGTTTTAGCATTGTTATTTACACCAACGTTCAGGTGAAGAACACTTCTTGCCTTCTCTTCCATTTATCTAATTCCTTCCCTTTTTTCAGGTGTCAAATTAAGTCTTACCTAATTGATAAAGCTTTTCTAGATCCCTTCTAGTCCACTTAATTGGAACTTAGCATGAGCTATGTCATCTGTTAAGTGTTGATGATGATGATAGTTTTAACTGTTAGGTTTCCCGTGTAGAAAAGAACCAAACAAAGAAAATAAAGAAGGCCTTTACTCCGGACATGAAGAGGCCAAAGTAGCATGTGATACAGTTCTCCACTGGGGCTAGACAAGGGAGCTGGGGTTTATAAATACTCTAGGTAGGCCCGGAGCTTAAGGGGCAGGCTTAGTGACGTGTCAGGAGCTGATTGGAGGTTTCGTGGGAAGGGCAAGAGGAGGTTGTACTCCAGGCTGAGGGGAGTACGTGGGGTGATCATTGGGAAGATAAGCTGCTGTTTTGGACTTCAGCCATGTTAAGCCTCCACAGCCATGATAATTCTGCAATTCATACCCGGGCAGGAACCTATCACTAACTATGGATTAACTTGGAGAAACTTGATAACATCTGCTACTTCTGCCTCCCATTCTTCCTCTTCCAACATTTCTATTCATACCGATTTCTCCTTCCTGTTTCCATTAGTGGACACAATTAACATTAAAATAAATGGGTGTTTCTTTCATCCGTGCTAATTTCATCTTTGTAAATAGCTTGTATTTTCTAACCAAACCTAATGAGAAGTCTAAGAAACGTCATCATTTTAATTTGTAGTTCCCATGGCAAGAATGATAATTTTAGGAATATTCATTTCTCATCTTCAGTATATTTATATTAATATATAGTATTTATATTTTTTGATTCATTGAAAATTCTAATTACTTTTAAATTTAAATTATTAATTTTTTAGTTTTCTTTTTTTTGTGAGTAGTATAAAATATACTAAGGTGGTTTTTCCATAGGCTGAAAAACATGTACCATACTAAAAAGCATTCCTAAATATAGTTAACATCTTGATAATATTGCTGTTTATAGAAATAAGACTTAGGATTGAGAAATGATTATTGTGTATGTATTTGGTCCCTGATGCCATCAGAAAAGTGAAATATTAACACATATATTAGTATACGATATATGTGCTTATTCTTGTATACAAATTGATGGCTTTTTGGAAATCAAAATTCCCTATACCTTTATGAATCCTTTCTAGTTGCTTTCATTCCTGCAAAAAATGTATTTTTATAATTACAGAATGGTATTTAATACAAAGTAAATTAGGTTTATTTTAGCCATATGCCACAAAAGGTCAGATTCCATCTGTTCATGTCTTTGTTTTCTAAAATGAATAACGTTTAGGTTTCTGAAATATATACAGATGCTGACAGCCTCAGGGAAGCATAACCTTTTGTTCTCTTAATAATTTTTAGATGTGTATTCAGTAGATTTTTGGCATAGATGTGGGACAGCATGAGTTCAATTTATGGTCACTGTTGGCACCTTAGCAGTGGATATAACAAATGGCATGTAAAGTGTTTTATTCATTATGATGTGCTTATTGTTTTAACGAACAGAAGTAAATGTGCAAGTAAAAGCCATGTTCCATATCAAAATGCTACTTTCAGTAATGTAGTTCATTATGAACTCATGAGCAATGCTAGATTACAAATGTGCATGTGCAATTCATAATTCATAGATGCTTTTTCATTGGCAACAATAGTACTGTAACAGGCCATAACTATGGAGAAAAGCATGAAGCAGCAGCATGCAGCTTTTATCTAGGTAAATAAAGAAGTTTTGTTTTTTTTTTTAACACTGCTGTCTCTGAATTCCTTTTCACTTGGTTAGGGAAATCTGGTAAATATAGGTACTCAAAAAATTATTAGAAGTTAATTTTATATTGTGTTATGTAATCATAAATTTCCATTGATGGGGAAAATGAGTACATAGAGGTAGATATGGAAGAATATCAGAAAGTCAATATACTGATAAACATAAACCTATGTTTATCTCTCTCTCCATTTGTTTATTATCATACTTACCACCTTGTCACAGTGATATATAGTGCTCTTATACACTTGAAGAGGCAAGTTACTCAGTATTGCTATTTGCAAAAAAAAATCTCATAGAGATTCATTCCAATATCTATCTTTCAGACTACACTGAGATTTAAGGGTTACACACATGAGAAGAAATGTAGAAGACATGTTCTTGCCTCATATAAAATTCTCTACTAGTAGAAAAATAGACAAAGGCAAACAAATTTATGGTATAAAAATCACACATGATCAAATGTCACTTATTCACTTCACTGCTAAATTGTCGGTGATTTACATAATGCGACACAAATGACTTTAGTGGGAAGGTTTCATGTAATGGTAATGATTGACTAAGTTTGGCTAGAGAAGAAAAAGACCATATTTGTTGCTTTAGAATCTCCAAGTAGGAAATTTCATTTTTAAAATAGGATGTGTGGATTCTTGATATAGCACAGCAGCACAGCTCCTGCTTGGCAAATGCAAGGTGCTGAGTTCAATTCCTGAAACAAAAACAAAAGCAAAAGCAAAATAAGATTGTATTCTTTACATATCATCTGTTAAACAAGTTTTTTTTTCCTATTCACTAGGTTTTTTTAATCAGTGAGGAATGATCTTTGTATTTGTATAGGTAACAGAAATAGTGTTATGTGACCCAGGATGAAAACTTGTTTACATGTAAAGGAAGTAAATTAAAAATGGTATCATTACTGTGAAACTGAAGTCAATTCAGATTAATAATAGCATTGATTCAATTCTTTCCAATGTATGATTATCTTTCTTTTGGTCATCTGCATAAGAGCTTTGTGGGTTAAACTGTTATTCTCTTCATTTTCTTGATAATGAAAATGAAGATCAGAATATTCAAGGGAAACTACAAAGTAGAACAGATGGAATTTAAGTTTTCTAATTTCTGGTTCTTTTTTCTACATATATGTCCTGGCCATTAGAAAAGCCTGGAAATACACCTAATTTGATCCAACTATTAAATGAACTCTTCAAAATCAGAGGGCCCTATGGAAATCTACTAATGCATATAATTAGTTAAGCAGCCAAATGGGTTTTTTCTCTCTTGGGGGTTCCTCATTTAGTCTGACTGTTTCAATTCAGCTTCTGTATCAGTGTGTGCTATTTTATATAGTTCTTCTGTTACTTTCTTTTTTTTTTGGATGATTACAGCTAGCTGATATAATTAAACATGACCAAGGGGGTTATGCTGCGAGTTTTTACCTTTAAAAGCATCTCATTCCTGTTAATTTTTTTTTTAAGTTTTCAAAATATATTTTAACTGAAGTGCATGAGTTTCTATGTGATATCTCAAGGTGGAAAAAGAAAAACTCTAATACTTGTCACCAATACTACAATGATATGGAATACTTTCTTCTCCCTGCGACCATTAATTCTGATATGTCAATTTCGTGAGATTACCAAACGCTTAGTAGATCAGTGAGCACATTTCTGGGTGTGCCTGAATGTGCTGTAGGCTAGACCTTGGTTACTGTGTGTGGTAGCTCCCTGGTTCCTCCCAAGCACTGTCTTGCTCTGCTTCCTGGCTGCCATGAACTATACTCGGCCATGCCCTTCCATGAAGGTGCTTCTGCCTTAAAGCCAGTGAATTCCTTTACCCACTGAACAGTTTACCCTGAGCATCATTTGAGCAGTGTGCTTATGTACTGATTGTTCCCAGCCTCGCTCAAGCAGGTAACAGTTGTCAGTTGCTTCTTATAATGAATAAATTTGATGAAATTGTCATTTTTATATTTCCTGTTATATTATATTATAAAAATTAATTTTAAAACATGCAATTATTGATCACCCTGTATTTAAATAATTGGATTTGTAAGTGGTTAATGAGCTAAATTAAACTGACTGCTTTAAATTATGGATTTTGGTATTATATCTCAGGGATAGCAAAGCGGACTAATGCAGAAAACTGTACCCCAGAAATGCAACAATTGTTGTGACTGTACCACATGGCTTAGAAGCCTGTGAAAAATGTTTACTGGAGGAATTTGGAAATGCTTGGAGATGTAAGCTATAGAAACCTCTAGGACCTACTCAGCATGCCAAGGAGTGTGCTCTGTAATCTACTAGACATTTATTAATCCAAGTGGAGACATTTATTAATCCAAGTTGACACATCAGGGTTATTGATTAGAGGCAGTAAGCAGAGTTTGATGGGTAGTTCTAGCTAGAGATCAGAAGAGAAGAATGCTGGTAGTAAAAGTCAGGCTCGTGAGGATTCTGTTGTGAGCATGGACTCCATTGGACTACAGGTCATCTAAGTTTTGCCCAAACTAGAGGCTTTTAGGAGACTGAGATCAAGGGCAATAAATTAATCTGATGGAAAAAATTTAAAGACAGACCAACATGTAGGTTTTTGCATGGATACTGTTGACTATGTTTCGCCAGATATATAATGAGAATCCAAGGCAAAAGGGAAACCAGAAAAATTTGAACAACTTAAATTTTGACCTAGAAGGAACTATACATAAAGTTTTGGTGAAAGGAAATATGGCTGCTAAAGAGATTAGTACCATGAGAAAGAAACCAAGCATTTTGTGCAGGAACAAGAAAAAAGGTACTTTGAGGACATCTTAGTAACAGGAAGAGGACACTTCAAAAAGGCTCAAGGGTGTAGGAGTGCAAACCTTCCATTTGAGAAGAATACCTAGGGTGCTTGCTGGAGAAGGACTTTGTAGGAAGGCAGTTCCCCAGGATCTATTTCACTGTGCTCACCCATCCCGGTTGTCAGAGGATTATGTAGGCATTGTTCAATAGAACACAGCTGCTGCTCCAACTGGTAGCACCTTGGCATTACTATTGTGATGCTGGTTTTTCTGGCATGCAGAATGCAGGAGTTGTGGGGTCAGGGAGGTTTCTAGGCCAATTCAAAGGAAGGCTTTGAAGACTAGGCAAAAAGACTCTAAGTGGTAAGTGCATGAAGCTGTGAAAATTAAATGAAATGTGTAAACATCAAGAAGTCCAAGATGCCAGAAACTGGAAATTAAATCAAAAGTGAAAACATCAAGAAGTCCAAGATGCCAGAAACTGGAAAATTTGAACAGCAAACCTGGGAGGTTTGAGTAGAGGCAGCCAGAAAGAGAGGCTATGCAGACTGCAATGCGGCAGTCATAAAAATGGGATTGGCTAAGCCTTCTTTGACACATTTTACCACCAAGTACCCCAGGTACAAGATACAGAGCTATGAAACTTAATAATTACTCAGCTCAGTTTCTGTATTGTTTTCATCAGATTCCTTTCTATCTCTTTATTTCTTCTTTTAAGAATGGGAATGTTCACTCTGTGCCATTGTACTGTGAGATACTATAATTTGCTTTAGATTTTTACACGCCTAATAGTTTGTCTTCTGTCTCAGAATACATTTTGACTTGGAGTTCTCAAGAATACTGAAACTATTGAGACTCTACAGAAGGATTACTGTGTTTCTAGTTGTATGTAGTATAGTCACATTATATTAGACAGAAGTATGAACTTGTTATTGTATTGATTTGGAGAGTAATTTTGGTTTAAGAAGGTGCGTTTGGATGTAAATTTGGCAAGAAATGGACTGTGATTATTAACCTTGATATATCAATTTTATTGATTAAAGAATGTCTTATAGATTAGTGAATCATGCTTCCAGGTGGGTCTGAAGGGCATATGGAGGCATGAACTTGGGTAATCTCTATGATCCCTAACTAATTCCTTCCAGGCACTGTTTCTGTACTCTGCTTCCCAGCTGCCATAAATCAGCTGCACTGTTCTGCCATACCTTTCTACCATGATGGTTCTGCCCTGAAGCTGCCTGAGGATGGACTGAATCCCTTAAAATATGAGCTAATTTAAACCTTTCTTATTTTAATTCATGGGCTCTGGATTTGTGTCTCAGTGTCAAGAAAGCTGACTGCTAAATTGCCAGTATGCTTTGTCAAAGGAATTACTCCTTTTAACTGAACACTATGTCTAAGTGCATTTTTGCTTTAACATTACCAAGAATCAGCTATACTCTCCTTGAAGAACTCATGTGTTGTGTGTAGGAAGAGTCAGGAAAGAGTAGCGAGTTATGGAAGGTCTTATTTTTTATTGAACCACATTTTGCAAGAAAAACTTTCTTGCTTTATATAAGCCTCACACACTAGTAAGACTTTGATAGAATGCTGAGTATAAAATGAAATTCTATTGAACATATCCTGATTTATTTCAAGCATTTTTTATTCATATATCACTACAAAATAAAAATTTAACATGAGTGCTATACAAATAAACACAATAGGTCTTCACTGGATTCTGACAGGCAAACCAGAATGGTGTTGCATCCTGACTGTCCACCATTCTATGGCAATACTCTTGCCAAGTAGCAAGAGTGAACAAAGAAAATGCATATGCTTCCTGGCTTACTATGATTAGACTTAAGATTTTTTTAGTTTAACATGTTTCCACAAGCTCGAGCTACTGGTAGTACAAGCATGATTGTCCCATTAGGTGACTGATACCACTCAGTGGAACTGTCTCATGCCACCTGATGGGACAACAATGCAGGTGCCACTTGTGATTCAGAGCCACAAGCAGTGAGACCTACAATATACCGCCCTATTTTGAACATGTCAACAATGGTGTGAAAGCAGTATGCATTAAGAAGGAACTATATTTTGAGTTCTAAACTTTAGCATGTTGTGCACTATATTTGATTTCAGATGTGGTATGATCAATGTTCTTTTTTGGTGCCAGGTAGAAGCAGTAGTGAGTATCCTATCTAGTTAGCTATGCAATCACATCTGTAGACAACAAATAGTCTATTTACTGTATTGTTAAGCAGTGATATTAGATATGTAAAGAGTATTAAACCCATTTTATTTACTATATTTGCAACTGATAATGAATTTATGATAAATATTACTCCATCATAAGTCAAGGAACATAGGTAAACAGATTGTGGGTTTAAGAGGGTTAGGTATGAGGGTCCCTATCTTGTTGCATAATCCAGGAAACTATGCTGGGCTTGAAGGCAGGAGCCCATTTATTTACTTATTTGATGCTATCTCATTCCAAACATGATTTGTGGCACCTTGAATAAAAATATGTTTTATATGATTAGAAAATTATGCATCTAAATAATGAATGTATTTTACCAATACTAGATGCCCAACGTGAGATATGAAAAATCAATTGTCTTTTCCTTTTTTGAAACTCTTTTTTTTTTTTTTTCTTCTGGTACCAGGAATCAAACTCACAACATTGTGCTTGCTAGGCAGGCACTGTGCCACTGAGCTAAATCCCCAACCCCTTGAAACTCTTTATAATATTTGGTAACTATTTGGGACATTTCCCTACACATGTTTCCAAAAAAGTAGACTATGTAGCCAATTTTAAGAAAAATCTTGGTCTAATTTTCTCTAATAGAAATCTATACTTTGTGCATTGCTTAAATTAGGAAAGATGATTCTTCAGCATGTACATGCATTTTATTTATTTATTCACTCATCTTCTAGCTTGTTCCACAAAGTTTTGATGAGACCACTCAGCATATTACCAAGTTTGTGGTGTAGGGCAGGCAGCACTAAAACCATGCTCACTTCTTTAAGTTCTTATTCAGGTACAGAAAGAGACATCAGAATCAGTTATCTAGAATGGGAATATAAAAATGGACATAAATCTAGAATCTGGCCCATATTATTAATAAATTCCTTGCTTTATTTAATATATACTATTTCTGTATAATACAGATCATAAAATATATTCAATTTATCAGCTCACTAAAACCATATCCAAATTGCTTTTTGTCTAATGTAATAATCAGAGAAGTGAATTGGTGAGTCACTGTAAACATAGCTTTCATAATTTTTAATAATTATTGCTCCATTAAAAACTCAAATAGAAAATTCCACATCAATTTTGTTTTGACCATTTCCCAGAGTCTTGCAAGAGAACCATTCTTTCTACAATGGTATACTTAGAAGACTAAAGTGCATCTTTCCAAAAAAGAGAATGTTAATGTCCTATCTTGCATTATCTTGGAATGTGACTTTATTTGGAAATTGTGCTGAGCTACTGAGTTAAGATGAGGTCACACTAGAGCAGACTGGATGTTATAGTGTAGATGTAGAACAGTGGTGGTGAACTTATGGCATGTGTGCCGCAGCGGACATGTGGAGTCCTCTCTTTTAGCACACAAGCCAAATCACTCTAGCCACTGAGCATCAGATAACAGTTGTTCTTTGTAATCTAAAGCCTCAGTATTCAGGTCCAATTGCAGTGCTGTCATTTTGTGACAAATAAGTGGGCTTAGGGCTGCAGTTTGGACACTCAGTCTCTAAAAAATTTCACCATGACTGGTATAGACTATTCACCTAAAACCTCACATGCTCAGAGGCAGAGCTTTGGGGAGTGATTGGGTTACGGCAGCTCTAAGACTGACTTGCTGTTAGTAGGTTGGGCCCCATCGGAGGAGAGTCATTAAGTGCATGACCTGGAAGTCTATATTGCTGTCATGAGCTCTTTTCTTCTCTCTCTGCTTCTTGGCTGTGATAATGTGAACCGTTATTCTTGCTCAGACCCTTCCACCATGCCATTTGTGCTTCAGAGACAAATAACCATGGACTAAACTATAAGCCCAAGTCAACCTCTCCTCCTGTAAGTTTGAGTGTCATGTATTTTGTCCCAGTAATGAGACAGTGACTAAGATGGTGGACTCATAATTCAACACAAGTCTTCATATGAAAAGAAGACAGTGGCCTGCAGAGAGAAAATGCCAATGCGAAGACATTGGCAGAGTTTGGAGTCATCCTCCACATACCAAGGAATATCTACAGCTGTGGGATGATAGAAGAGAACAGGAAAGGTCCTCGCCTCAGGGGTCTGGAGGGAGCACAGCCTTGCCAACACCATGCTTTCCTACTTCTGGCCCCTAGAACCATGGCAGAACAAATTACTGTTATTTTAAGACACCCAGTTTATAAAACTTTGTTAGAGTAGCCCTAGCAATCTAACATAGGGATAAGATTTTTGAAAATAAAAAGCATACTACTTATAAATTACAAGTATGTTTCCTGAATTTAATTTTAAATCACTTGTTTTAATGTGGAGAGTTTACATTTACATAACTTTTTGGTAAAGGATATTGTTATTAAAACTGTATTATTAGTTACTGTTAATCTTTTAGTGTGACTAATTTATGTATTTATTTTTATATATCTTCTATATTTACTTTAACTGGGAATTTATGATCTTAAAAACTGTTTTACTCTTGATATTTTAAAATAGTAAAAGTGGAATTATATGTTCAGGAAGTAAAATTGAGCTCATATGTTCAACTTGACTTATCCCATGCTTTTGTAGATAGTGTACCATTCACAAATTTTCATCTTAATATTTTCTCAGTCATATCAGGGATCGTCATATTTTGTTCAATTGTGTTATATAATTTCTATTTTCAAATACTTTCCTATTTAATGATTATATAAGACAAATTTAAGATATTTACCTTTTTAAAAACCTTTTCAAAATTATATATATTCCTTATTTTGGAAGTCTATGTTTATGCACAATCATGTACACAGAAATATTGCTATATGTGTAAATGACAAGTCATATCTATTTAACTTAATGAAAGTTTTACTATTAAAACCTAAAACAAAATTGTGTTAAGTATTCATTCTTTTATATTTATCTTTAAGTAACTCTTGGATTCAGACTTGCACAATATTTGGCCAAGATTTAAGGGAGCTTCATTCAATGATTATTTCTTTCACTTAACTGAGTGGGCATGCAGCCTTTAGTTGAGGGAAAAAATGCATACACATCCAGAATTCTGGCACTAATTAGAGAAACTAACAGCAGAGCTCTTGAAATGCACCTGAGCCACACGTGCATCCTTGGATGGCAAAGTCTCTTTTTTTTTTAAACAATTATAAAATTAATTCTTAACCAAACAATAGACATTGGCCACCATGAATTTCAGGAAATTACAGCGGTAAAGAAATTATCCAGTGCTGGATCTCATATCTGGCTATGGTTTCACTTCATGTTACATGGAAAGCAATGGTGGATACATACCACAAAACACCTGGGCACGTCATTGTAACTTATTATTCTAAAATATAAACCCAATTTTCTACCCTTTTGGAGCAATGATGGAAGACTGAGTTCCACAGCCTCCCTCCTGAACATAACATCTCCTTTTCTGGGAATACATCACCTGGTATGTCTCCTCAGTGATGTTCTCATTCTAATCCCAGAAGCTATGAAAACGCTACCTTTCTGTGGCAAAAAGGACTTCCAAAATGCAGTTATATTAAAAACCTTGAACAGGGAGATCCTGCTGGATTATTCCGATGAGTCTTGAAAATTTTCACTCATAAGCAAAGTATCTTCATAGTGTATAGTCAGAGAGAGGGAAATGTGATTATGGAACCAGGGCCTCTGAAATACAATTCAGCCTGCCCAGCTTAGGAGCTACAAGAAAGGGAACTAGGACCTGAGAATGTAGGTGGCTTCTAAAAGTAGAGGAAAGGAAATGACTTTCTCCTGGAGCTTCTGCAAAGTATCACAATCCTAACAACCCCTTGATGACAGTCCACTTAATCCTGTGCTAGCTCTTCTTCCTTATAAAACTGTGAGAGAATAGATTTGTTTTGATTTAAGCCACTAAATTTCTATTGATTTGTTAGTCACAGAAAATGAATGTACCTTTAAATTATTCCTTAGATTTCCTATATAAGCTGCAATTAATATTTATTTTGATGGAGTTAAGATTATAATTAGTATGTGCTTTATAAAAATATTCCTTTAACCATTTGCCTGTTAATCTTAATCATCCCCTTGACAGGATTAAAAGATTCCTGGAGAGGTAAATAGGTCAGGATGATTCCAGAGTCATCAGTGGACGAATCCACTGATGTTCATAGCTGAATATTTCTCAGTAGCCAGGATTCCGTGTAGGAAGTCCCTGGGGGATGTGGCTTTGGAAGGTGCATTTTTTTGTGCCTCCCTTGGGCGCCGCTTCATCGCTACCATGCAGTTAGCTTTGCTCCACCATTCCCTTCCCCCATGAGGAAACTTCTTTGCAGCCTGTCAATCACAGATTGAAACATCTGAAACCATGGGTCAAAGTGTTCTCCCTCTTCAAGTTGTAGGTAATGGGTATTTTGTCCCAGCAACAGGAAAGCTAATAGAAGCCCATTCCCCAAAAGCGAATAGTATAAAAAGTTTTACTACAAAAGAGGATAACTACAAATTTTGTATGTAAAAGTACATTGTGGTTGCAAAGACTGCTAGTACCTTGTGTTGGTTTGGGGCTTATTTTGCAAGGGAAACAATATAATAGAGGACACGTATTTCATATGATTATTTATAATAGTCACCCAAAGAACAGTATACAAAAGAGTGCAGGGAATCTGTCCACACACTAAGACCAAGGAATCCAGCTGAGGGCCTGGATACCGCAACAATGTCCTACATGAGTTGAGCTGAATATCCAGAGCTCATAACAGTGCCTCCCATGAATCCAACTGGAGGCCCAGAGCCCATGACAACGTCTCATGCAGGCCTGTTTCGTGGATCTACTGGGAAGGCCCAAAGGTCAGTGGTGGAATCTACAAAGTCTGTGCCAGCAGGAAGAAGGACCTGTGCTAGCAGGCTGAGGGATCTGCACTGGAGCCTGGAAGTGATGCTCAGAAGAACCAGAGCTAGCCCGAAAGGTACCACAGCCATCCTCGGAAACAGTGAGGTCCCGAGCTCCTCCAATGATCAGGATGGCTGAGTTCCAATCAGGGAAGCCAACGCAGCAACCTTTTCCAGGAGGCCAGCAGTGCACCATCTTCCCCTCCAGAACCAGAAAGCGATGCTCAAAGTGAGGACCAGAGCTCTCCAAAGTGAACTGAAGCCATTCTCAGTGCCAGCGAGGTCCCGAGCTCCTCGGAGGATGAAAACAGCCGAGTTCATCAGGAAAGCCAGCTGCCCACTGCCTCTCTCTGTTCCCAACAGCCTGCTTCTTCTTCTCCAGTTCTGCCTCTTATGCTGCTGGCAACAGTCCTCAGGTGGGCCTCCCACACCCAGCACCACACTTACTCAGTTCAGCTGGGGGTTATAAGTTGACCACTACATACCTCGTCCCTGAAAAGTTGACTTTCAGTCCTTTGAAAAAGCCCCTTTTGGGGAGATTTGAAAATGTTTTATCTGCTAGGAAAATTTCTAAGAAGTAAAGTACAGTAACATGGGCTGTCCTCTGCTTTATTTCTTGCCTGAATTGCTAATTAATAACATGTGATGCTATTGCACTACATGTGCATCAGAAGCAGCAATGTGGAATACTTTACCCAGGACTACCCACACCCAGAGGAAGTTAGCCAAACCTAAACCTGCCTGTGAACAAGTATATTTCATTGTATCACAGGTGAATCACTTAGCCCACTGCCCTTGAAATGGAGAGACAAATTGGGTTGTGTGGCGGGAGAATACAGGAAAAGAATATTGAGTACTTACTGCAAGGTCATTTTTTAATTTAAGCATGTGTTAAGATAAATATTTTTCACAACATATGTGTTTTAAATATGACTATACAGGGCCAGGGATATAGCTCAGTGACACAACACCTGCCTAAGTGTTTGCCATGACTGTCCTAGGCAGACCAGACTCTGTGGTTCCCTCTAACCATGACTTATTCTGTTAACAAGTCCGTTCAAGTGAGGAATCCTCAGAAAGGAACAGGTTCATGCTGTGCTTAGGAAAGCTGTGTACTTCCTCACAAAGGTAGGCTGGTAAACATCTAACGAACAGCTCTTCCATATGGGCATAGCCTGAGGGAATATGTCGTATAGCCTGTGTCAATTTCTGTAACGTAAGTAGCTCCAATGTGAACAACTTCTAACCAGCATAATGAAATCACTGAAAGTGGAATGGAACAAAACCCAGTTGGGTAGGCACTGACCCCAGCACACCATTACCTGTCTCTAGAATAAATTCCAGGAGTCACATACACAGGTATGGAGGCAGAGCTATGTGTGACTCCATTTTGTGGATACTAACAATGGATATATTAAACTAGAAATTAAAATTTCTTCCTTTTTCCTTGGTTCTGCCTACAATTCACAGATGCTAACATCATCCCAGGGCAGCTGGAAGAAAGTGAAACCACATTCAGTAAAAGGTGAATATACTCTATTATTTTAGTATGAATCCCTTTAAAAGACCAAAATTAAAAGTTCAAAGACTTTGTGGTTTATATGAATTCAGATTTTGAAAGAACCTAATTTATTGGAGGAAAATTTAAATAAGAAAAACATGTGGAGCTGAAATAATTTTTTTTTTGGGTTTTTTTCTCCGGTACCGGGAACCGAACTCACGACCTTGCACTTGCCAGGCAGGTGCTTTTGCCGCTGAGCTAAGTCCCCAGCCCCTAGCTGAAATAATTTAAAAGGGGTTGTCTACTTTCTGTCTCCCAGCATCCATCAGAATTCAGAACATTTGAATATTTGAACAACTGCTTTGTAATTTGTTCTAATTTTTCTACAATAGCAAACATGGTTACAAGTAAGATTTCTAAAGAGTAATTGTATTTTCTTCAAGTTTCATTGATAAAACTTATTGTAATTGTTCAATGGTCTAAAATTTTGAAACATTCAGCAAACTAAAATTATTGTACAAAAGCTTGTAAGCAGAAAGGCTTTTCAATGTATATTTACAAAAGTGAGAGGAACTGAATATTTTAAAAACATACATGGCATTTATAATTTAATTTGAAAATTCTGTTGTGTAATTTGTAATATGTATTTTTGATGGAGATCCTATAATTACAATGAACTAAACTGGAGTAAAATTAAGATTGACTAATATATCATAGATGTAAATTCCTTAAAACAATTAGATGAAATGTAAGTAGTGAAATTTTAATTTCCTATGCCTTAATTTTAAAAATATATTTGAAAGAAAACCCTTCTGATTATAAAAAGATAGTGCCTGTGAAAATATCAATCTGAAATAATTATAAATTTTATATGAATAGAATTATACTTGAAAATAGCCTCCATTTGTACAATGCCTTACAACTTGTAGGTAAAAGTATTTCCTCACTTAAACGTATATGGTTTACAGAGAAAAAACCTGAACAAAAGGCTGCAAAGGATTTAAATTAATTAATAATACAATTCTTTAAAACGTTTTCAGAAAAATGTCAGTAATTCAGGGTTAGAAACAGAAATAGAGTAATATATATGAGGATCATGTGTAACAAGAGTATTTTCTATTTGTTGAGCTTTAATATTCAAATAATCTGAAAAATATTTTATAAATTGCCCTTAATAAATATATGTATTATTTTTATTTTTAGAAACACTTTCATATATGAAAAGAACTTTTAAATACTATTTGAAGGGTTAAATGATATTATAAAGCCAGTTCATCTAATAATTATTTTAAAATATGGATTTATTTTAAAATTTTTATTAGCTTTCATGTCAAAATTCTAGTGGTTTGAATGAACTAGCTAGCATAGATTTTTGTACTGTGGGACATGTTGATTTCTTCTCCCCTCCAGTCAAGGATTACCTTCTTTTCCTCTTTTACTGATCTCAGAATTGTTCTCCATGAATCTCTTTTTCCTCATCATGGACTCTGACACATTAAATACTATACATTCAGATCACCTAGTATTAATGTGGCACAAGTCTCAAATTCAGAAAATGGTAAAGATGCTAACTTTAGGCAACTTCTGCTCTGTACCTACCAGAGAGTACATTACATTTTGGCTTAAAAAGAGGGAGGAGAAATCAAGAGAACAGAATAAGCCATCACCATTCACAGTATGCTGCTTCTCTCTGGCCATAAAATAATTATTCATTTCCTTTGTAATCTGTATTTGTCCATTCTTTTCTCTTTCCCTTTATTTCAGCAATCCTTCCCTTCCGCTGCCTCTAAGTGCTTAGGGGCTGCCCAGGGAGGAATTGTAATTCAATTATTAGTGGTATTTCTGAACTTTTTCTTCAGTAAATCTTATTTATGTGATATTCCATTTAAAATAGAAGCTGGGTAATGTATGTTATAAACACAAGCTTATAATGGTCTAAGTATAACTGCAGAGCAGATACAAATAAGTGCAAATGTTGGCTGGAAGGCATACAGGAAACTGGCTGACTTATGGTAGAGTGACCAGACAGCCTTTGTTAGAATGCAGACATACTCAGACTGATTGGCAGTCAATCCTTGTAGAGGAATCATATCCTGTCTTCATAAAACCATTACAAAATTCACCAGCAGCATTCTATTGTACTCTAATGAAGCAAATTTTTGATTTGTAATATTTGTATACATGTCTTTCTTTTCCACTAGAACTGTTCAAGGATTAGGATCTTATTGGTCTCTGTACCCCAGGGTGGAGGCACAAAATAGGCACACAGTGAGTAGCAAGTGAATGAAGGAATCCTGAATGGAATCATGTGCATGAAATCTCATATCACAAATACTGCAGATGTTTGAAGACGGTAATGAATTATTTGCATCATTGTTACATGGTCTGTTGTGAGTCACCTGCCATGGGAAAGCCCTCTTTGTCTCGTTAGCATCATCTCAGTACTGTTAAACAGTGTTCATCAACTTGTGCTTATTTTCAGAATGACCAAAACCATATTCAAGATTCAAACATTTCTTTAGTATTTTTCTACACATTCAATAATTCAGTAGCCTTGTCTTGGGGAGCTTAATTTGTCTAAGTTCACACAATTTGCTATGGTGAGGCCAATAAATTAGCCAAACCTCCCTAACTTTGTGTACTCTGTGATGGCAGGAGTTAACAGACTTTGGTAAAAGGAATACAAATAGGAGGAGAAGTAAAATGTATTGGAAGAAAAATAGTTTAAAAATGCATAGAGATATTACCTCTATGCAATAAGTTTAAGTGCAGCTTTTAAGAACAAAACTTTTAATAATTGCTTTATAACAAATGACTTCTTACAATTTGTAGCCTGTCCAAAAAGTAGACTTTAAGCATTGGAGATTTGCATGAAGGAAGTTGTTGGCAGTGTGTTTTTAAGACATTGCATATGAATATTTGGGCCAATCAGATTGGGAAGAGGGAGTGACACAGCTACACAAAGACTCATCCATTTCGGGTGCTCTGAATCTTGCAAGCCCCTTCAGACTTGTTCATAACTCCAGCAAGGAGACTAGGCTTTGCACACACATCAATCAACCACCGAACTCAACTGAGGCAATAGTTGGCAAAGGATAATTCTGAGGTCTTCAGCAGCCAAGTTGCTTGGCAGCTGGGGAAAACAAAACTCAGTCTTGGGAATCTGAGCAGTGCTCTGTACTATTTCCTATTATCCATGCCTGGTACCCGTTAGATTAACCTATTTCACATCATACATTTTCCCTGTATGAAAGGAGCTACTGCAGGATTTAAGTTTGTTTCTTTTTCTGGCAAAATTTTGATTGAAAGGTTAGTAGAACAAACTATAACTCCCTAACTGATAGCACATCTGTCCTCTATTACCCATTTTAGGTTCATTTCTGCTGATAAGAGTGGCTACTTGGTGACTTAGTCCTTCATCTCTCAGTCCTTATGGGAAAGAGAACCTGGTCGTATGTCCAATGTAGTTAATCATTTAGTCTAAAAATTCTACAGTGGAGTACCAAGAGGGTCTACAATCTCACCTGAATGTGTACCACATCGTTCCCTGCTCCATGCATTGTACAGAACCACCTCTACCTCCTGATTATGCATAACAATTTTCCTACCAGGATAGCAACTTTCAGTGCTTGCTGGTCACTTAAAAAAACAGCACCAAAACAAGCAGGTAGTACTTCCTAGCCAAAGCATTCTTCCTTTAGGAGCCAGGACTTCTAGAACCATGCCCAAATGTTGTTGGGATAAAACACACAAGTCCCCCAAGTGTATTACTGGAAATAATGTTATATAGGGTCATTTATTCCACCCCTTGCTTCTCAGATGCATGCATTTTTTATTTTATAATGTATTAGCCACTTTCTTGTCTCTGACATTTTCATGCTAAAGGAGGAGAGCTTTAGTTTGGTTTTGGAGGGTTAGATCTATGATTGGCTCCAAGGCAGACCAGCCATGGCATTAAAGATTCTGGTAGAAGAAAGTGGTTCACTCTATCATAACCAGGAAGTAGACAGTGAGAAAGGAGGAGCTAGGGACAAGAATACACCCTTCTGGTCCATACCCACAATGGCCCACCTCCTTCCGTTAGGCCCACCTCCTTGGGTCGCGTTCGGCTATGAACTCATCAGTGGGTTAATATAGTGCTCCCATTATCCAAACACCTTCCAAAAACTACACCTTTAGAGAAAAAGAAAAGAGAAAGAGACTTTGGTAAGACATTTTAAGTCTGAACCATTTAACAAATAAGCAGCATATAATGGTGGTTGATATATAAACTGCATTTTGGAGGACAGAGCATCAATATCAGAGGACTTCATTTTTAAGCTGGTGTTTTAGATAGACTTTTGAGTGTCTCCATTGCCTTCCCAAGCTGTAGAAATTTGGATGGTATGGGATATGCTGAAAGCAATGATGACCAAGTGGCCATACAGCCACATTCTGTGTCCTGCAAACTGAGTCCCTTGATCCAAAATAACACTGAGGAGAGTTCTGTGTTGGTGAAACAAATAGTCCATAAGGAGATGGAGAGTGGAGTTTGGATTAGACTTTACAGGAAAGGCATACCCAGATACCTGGAGTATATGTCAATATGTCAAAGTGAATTTGAGTAGTAAGGATCTGCTGGAATCACTTTGCCACATAATAGCTAGCAACTTGTTGCCCACCATAATAGAAGGTGCTTTTGTTAAGAGATCTGCATTCTGCTCTGCCGCTATCAGGTTCTATATTTGGCCCTGCACTAGCCAGATCAATTGCTGGAAGCGAACCTTTGCTGTTAAACACATTCAGTATTACCAGTCCTGCCACTACGTTATGTGTGTTCCCATTTTGCTACCTGGGTAACTTATGACAGAAGCGGGATGATGTCAACTGGCCTAGATGTCCCATAGACTTGCTTGCTTATTGTGTCTTGTATGGTGTATGATTTATGGCACATGAGTTCCTTCATTACACATTTTTTGCATTCTGTGGCTACTCCTACAGAGCCAGACGCATACATCATCACCAGGACTATTTCACCCAATCCTAAAATCATTCACTTGCTGAGCCACTGACCAATCCCTGCATTCATCCATGGACCCACATAGATTTTAACCCCAGGCTGTTTGCTTCCACATAATTTCATAATGATTAGGGGACTCTTTCCACACCCCTACCTTTCAGGCCTGTCTTTCTATCACAACAGTACATTCATTTTGGATGGTATATAAAACCAACCCACTGATGACTTAAGCTTAGAATTTCCCTTCCTCCAAGAACTTTATATATTGAATCCTCCACAAGCAGCAGGTGATGCTAAGTGAGATGTGCCAGTGCAACAGTGTAGTTGACATCGCATCTGAGCCCCCCACTGCTGTCGCTTACTTGTGCCCTCTGGCCCTGTTTGTGCCTGATGCTGGCAAGATTAACTGCCACTGAGCCTGATCAATCTATGAGGAGATGAGTTTGGCAGAAACCAGCTCATCATGGTTACTTGATGCCCATTTCAGTGTCTGTCACTATCAAGACCTCTAGCACATCATGGCAGTTTCCCTAATAGAGCATAATTGCTTGCTACAGATGACCTGTACTTGCTCCAGAACACTAAAGATGCTACATTATAATTCTGCATTTGAGTCATGCTGTAACTCTCCAAGGTGATTTTTACTGTTTGGATATACCTCTAATATCATGAAGCCTGCTGCGTTGTTTTTAAGCAAATAGTCCATGTATCAGGGCTATTTGTGCTTCAGCCAGTACCTTCTGAAAAGTCCTTTTCTATTCTGTGTTCAACTCAAAGCTCTTGGCTTTTCATTTTATACTTTTACCATGGTCATGTTTTCCTGTTAGCATGGGAAGTAAAAGCCACAAATGTCCTTCATTGTGGGGATCATCTGGCATATACCATCTGTTAAAGTAGTATAAACTTTTCTGTGTAGCTAGTCCCTGCATCTACACAGAGGTTATTTCCCAACCTCTGGACTACATGTTTATTAATAAGGCACCAAAATACATACTTCTTCTTCATTCTGTACACTTAATGCTGCTGGAATAGTGGGCCAATGTATCATTACGCACTTGTGCAGATCATTCCATTCAGGCTATCTTATGATGCAAGGCAGGAGAATAACACAGCCTGAGGATAAATCTGAATATATATATATATATATATATATATATATATATATACTTTCATTCATCACTTGTGAATGTTTACATTTTCTAGTTCTCTTCTGAGGGATTGAAAATGATATATTATCAGAACAGTGTCTGTTGATATCAATACAAATTCCTGAGGCTATGTTTTACAGAGCCAGATCTTGGCTGATGTAAAACTTTTGTATTAGATACAAAATTAAAGGAGACAAAAAATTCAGCAATCACAATGAACATGTCCATGCAATATTTCTAAATTAAATTAATGCAAAAAATCAGAATATTAAACTGGTTAATAAAGACATTATAATTGATTTTTCCTTTTGCCCTAAACTGCAATGTGGCTTATCATGGTACTGCTTCTGATTCTTTCTTTAAAGTGTTGTTACATTTGTTAAAGTTCCTGCAATTGGGGCATCATTTTGGCACTCTAAAAGTTTCATATTTTAGCATTTCAAATTTTCATACTCTAGGTGTTTGGTAATAGCTGTGCACCTCTGCTATCTGAAACACTTCTAATTTCAAGTATTTTGGATAAGGAATACTTAATCTGCCTGGATGAATTTGTAGTACTTTACTATCATCCTTCAGAATTTTTCTGTTTTATTTTCTTTTTTATTTATTTATTTATTTTTTGGTTCTGGGAATCAAACTCATGGCCTCAGGCTTGCCGGGCAAGTGCTTATGCCACTGAGCTATATCCCTAGGCCCTGAATTTTTCTGTTTTAATGTGGTTCATACTGGAACAGTGAATTAAATGCAGTGGTGTATGATGGGAATGTCCTCTTTGCATCTTCTAGGACGTTAAGCAAATTTCATGCAAAATTTTCCTGGTTTATTCTCTTAGTTTCCAGAACAGTTTCAGAGATTTCTACTGAATATTTTCTTACTTTAATAACTTTTATTTCACGGGTCAGATCTAAATGCAGAATTAAATTCAGACTTTGTACTTAGAGATGAAGAAAATTATTACTGCAGTTGTCCTTATACTCAGGACTCTAACAGTTACCCAAATTCTATGTGCTCCCAGTCTAATTGTGGGGCCATGGTGATATTTCAAGTTTCTCTGTAACAAAGTCATTTGAAACTCTGTGCCCTATTGTATCCTAAATGTCACACTATTTGGATGTACATTTCTTCGAGTAAAGATTGGGAATTGTTATAGCATAGTATACTTGCCATGGCTTTGCCAGTTCTTTCTTTTTGAAGAACTAATCTTTCCTTTAGTCTTTGAATTCTGGAGCTGAAAACTGGCTCATATAAAACTGTGCTAGAGATTGTGATATTTTGAGGGAGGTGCCAGCATCATCAGCTTGCTTATACTCTATCCTTGAATCCCTTTGATGTTCACCTAGTGTATAGTATTCTTGTCAGCCCTCAAGATATTTTCCCTAGGTCTACAGTGCACTTCAAATCAATCAAAAAAAAAATGTACATGCTTCCAAATGAGTCAGTTCTTCTTGGCCCTTGACATCGCTACACTGCTTTCTAACCTGTATTATCTCTGAGTTCTTTATTTCCTAGGATGCTTCAGGTCCCCTGATATCAATGTCACTTAGGTCTTCTTTCCAATTTTATGAAACTTTCTAACATCAGTACTCGTTTTCAGAAGATAGACAACACTGACTTTCACAAGAATGTGAGTGCCTTTAATTCATCACTGTAAAAAGCAAAGTGTCCTCCATCCAAACTCTTAGAAGCTCTTGCTCTTATGCGGTTTATACACTGCTGCAGACTAATTTCTTTAAGTATTTGGGTTCTTTACTCCACCATTTGCCACCCAGTGGAAGTTACCACTTCTTCTCAGCTTCCAAAAGCTCACCTAATGTTGCTTTAGCATTATTCTCTGCCATCTTTGCCAGTAGGTATTACCTGGACCTTAGAAGGGTGCTTGTAATTGATCCAGCTCAGCACCCATTCCTGTGCACACATGGTTCTTGCCAGTACTGGTTAACTTAGTCTCATGGAACCTTCATTACATAGCCCCTTTTATCCTTTAGGAAGCCTAACACGTATCCAGCTGGATTGTACTACGTCTTTCTTTGAGGTTGCAGTCTTTGCCCAGGAACCGAAGCAGAGTCATTCCTGATGGAGAGCCTGGTGTATTATCTTGTGATGCAAAGAGCAGCACGATCCTCAGGCAAAAGAGAAATTGACCTTCAGTATGAAAAAGTGAACCATACACAAAGGCTTAGAAAATACCAAGGAAAATCTATGTTGATGTTTTCCAAGTATATTGACCCAATCCTCCTTATCTCAAGACCTGGAGACTTAAGCTCCTACTTCCTTCCCAAAGAGAATTCTGACCCTGTCACAGCAGATTTGCTGAAGCTGATTTTTCTGTCTTCTCTAGAGCCCTTGAACCCTTACAGTTAAGACCTGTGTCTGAGCCTCAGCTTTTTATATCTGCCTATAAGAAATGAGATATCTCTGTAGTCTACCAAGGAGGCTCACTGGATTTCACATTTCATTTTAAAGTGGTTATTAATCATAAACTCCTCTCTTTGCCTTTTCTGTAAATTGATGGTGTTCAGTGGCAGTCATTCAACTCCATTGTCCTATATTTGCTGCTATTTTTAGGAGCATCTCAAACATATCAGTTATCTTGCTAATCAGAAACTTCCTTTCTATTGGCATGTTATTCAGTTCACCATTTGCGGACTACAGTACATAAGAGAATACCATATTTCATCAACCATAATGGGGTACACATTGCCAGAAGCCTGGCAAGTGATCAAGCTCTAAAATATCTTTCAGAATCTGTTTCCTTAGACCCCCAACTTCCTGTACCTATGTTCTTTTGATAGCTTTTATTTCTTACAAGCAGAACCTGAAACAAAGATTTGAGTGTGAAAGTTTAATTTTCTTGATATTAATACTTGTGAAGGAATAAGACAGTTAGGGATAATAAAGGCAAAAATACAACTGTAGTGTTGTTGTGGGAAGGGCTCATTCAATTCCCTGAAGATCGCTGAAACTGCAGTGGGTCATAGTTGTCTCCAAATGACACAAGAGACCAAACATTTGATTTCAAACATGAATCAGTCAGCATTCAAGCCCCCCAAAGAAGACAGCATAAAGTTCAGTGAGGTAGATGTTTTGGCAATGGAATTAGTTACAGTTCCTGACAACTGTTCTTTTCTTTCTTTGAATGTAATGAAGGTCAATACTAATAAGGTAAATATAAAAGTCAATATTCTTATTTCAATGAAAAAATTAAACTTTCATAGTGAAATAATTGGAGGATAACAATAGTTAACATAATTTGTATCATGACCTTTAAAACTGGCTAGAATATTACTCAGGGTACAATTCAAAAATGAAAAAAAGCTTGTAAAGAAAAACAAAAGGCTGAAACTTCCTTTTCAATGAGCAAAGAGAAACTAGTAGTATAAATAACAACTCTTAGACATTTAGGGAAATGTTTCTTTCAGAGGAGTTTGGGTAATACACTATAAAATCCACTATGAATACCTTGGTAGAAAGTTGTTTTTTGAGGGTTGTTTTGGCTTTTTTTTTTGTTTTTTTGGGTTTTTTTTTTTTTTGAGACAGGGTCTTGCTATGCAGTTCAGGCTGGCCCTGAGCTCACTTTGTAGCCCAGGCTGGTCTCAAACTCACAATGATCCTCCTGCCTCAGCCTGCCAAATGCTGGGATTACAGAAGTTTTTATTAAAGTGGCAATCTCAACATTTATTATATATTTGTACATCGGTCTCTAGGTGCTGAATTTGTTTCAAGAATGATACCTTGAAGTACTTCTTAAAAGCCTATAAAATTTAACTAAAAGGAAACCACTTTTATTTAAACTACACTTCCTCTAATTTATAGAAAAAATTCAGCCTTATAATATCAACATCTTTTAATTGTCTTTTTTATTTTCTGGAAGAACCAAAAATCACAGCTGTACCTAAGAAGTCAGTATTTCTGTGGAAAATGGGTGTGAAATTCTGTTTTGCTGATCAGTATTTTTTTAACCCATATTTCCAAACATATGAACACCTTAGTTGAAAAGTCCCATACTTTATTAAGATTTTAAAGTGCATTTGCACAAAGCATAATAAAGTTTAAAGTAGGATAATAGATTGATTTCCCCTACTAACACCTGCTTTTCTGATGAAAAGCATTTTTAGGATTAACCACTGTTGCTTTAGGGATTTTTAGAAGACTCTAAGGGATGAGAAAAGCTAACGTAAAAGGTGAGAAAAAAGAAAGTACAGCTTTCTCATTCAAAAACTTAGGCTTTCTGAATTCCAAGTTAACACTATGAGGATATTCATGTTTAAAATTTATGTCCCCTGATACATAGTACATCTTTCCCACTAAAATACTAAAATCATGTTCACATGACCTCTTAATTTCATATGACCAAATTAATTATATCCAATATGTCCTTTGGATTTTCTTTCTTCTTAAGAAGCCAGAGTCCGTGGTTGTAAAAAATAGTAAGTCTTTGTTGGCAGTTGAACTTGAAATTGCCAAAGACTCATGAACAAAGATCGATCGGTTTCTAACCATCACACTTTAAATGGGAAGGATCAAACACTTCATAAAGGAGCCGACAACAATAGAGACAGTTTAATCCTCTCCATTTTTTATCCATTTTACCTACTTTTATTTTCATCCAAATTTCATCCTTTTCCTCTACTATTAAAATAGAAAGATACCAAGCGATGTGTGACTACACACACTGTAATTCCAGCACTCCAGAAGACAGAGGCAATTGCAAGTTCAACCCCAGCTTTAGCACCATGCAAGACTTCATCTCAAAATAAAATTGTTTTTGCTCTTTTTGTGTTATTTTGATTTTGTCTTCATTATTTTTCTTTAGTTTTTTAAATTTTTAAAATAAAAAAATAAATAAAATATTTAAAAGCCTTTGGATATAGCTCAGTGCAAAGGCCCCTGATTCATTTCTTAGAACCAAATAAGTAAATAAATGCAAAATGACAAGAAGGCAGACTCCATCTTGTGTTATATGTTCTCCAACATAATATTTGGTGTAAAATGTTCTCAAACCAGGAATGAATGAAGAAATTGAAATTCAATGTTATAACAAAAAATCAGTCAATTTTAGACTTCTTTCAGTCATGTATGTGTGTGTATGTGTTTGTGTGTGCATGTCCTACTGAGAGAAAGGAAGATAAGTCAAGATACTTCCTCACTTGTATCACAGTGACAAGATTACTGTGAACTTAGTACCATCTGGGAAGATACCCTATAGGCTTCCTTCCTTGCTGAGTCCATGTAGGCTATAAGCCTACTGGTTGCTGCCAGCTACATTTGGAGTGGGACTTCCCTCCTCAGTTTATGGCCTGCACATTTGGCATCTGTAGATATGTTCAAAACTTTACTAATCTGCTAAGTGGTTCTAACAAATCAAAATATCACAATAACAATCACACAAAGCTTCATTAACAAAACACATTAGGTATGTTAGACTTTGTTTAATTCCAACTGGATGGCAACTCACAAGTTCCCAAGGTCATGCATATGCTCAGAGCACAACTACAACTTGGAACAGAGAGCTCCCTGCATCCAAGAGGAGATTACATGAAGAAGATCCAGACCTCAAGGTAAGGCAGTGCTAAATAACATCTCCAATAAAGAAGAAAGGAGGGAGACTGCTCTGGAACAACAGACTAAATAAGAGTATTGAAACTAAAATAAGAATATTCAGAGCTACTACAATAAATAGCATGTTGTTAAACCAGTCTCCTGATTCAATGGGTAGAATTCACCATTATCTGTGATATGAATACTTACACTGTGACCAATTTCAAGCTACCAGTGTTTTAACAGCTTTCGTGCAGCTTTCTAAATATTTAAAATTTGGCTATTGGGAGATAGTACAGGGCAATCTGTCATGCAACTAGTGCAACTTTATTGAAGTAAAAGTAGAGGGGCACAGAGACAGTTATCTTGGCCATATCGGGCTATGGTTCTTCATTGCTTCTTAAATGCATGGAAAACTATATGATAGAGCTTTATGCAGGTTTCACTGATAAATCAGTGCTTTAGTATATTCTATGTGACACCTCTCCTAAACTCTCTTATATGATGTAGCTTTTATTCAATTTTAGCTTCATCATGATCTTTATAAATTCTTGTATTAAAGAACTTTCATAATTGAAGGAATCATACACAATATATTTGGACTTAGTAGACCTTTAATAATAATTGCTATCTAACCTCATACTAAAATTAAAAGATAAAAAGCAGGAGTGACTTTTTATAAGATTGATTTTAAAGAATTATTTTTTTTCTCTTTAAAAAGAAAAGATCGATTTTAAAATCTTAGTATAACATGCATTAAATTTTCAAATAGCATTTTCTATTTGTGAAATACTCCTTTGAAATTAGATTGTATTTTTATGTTTTTGTTTTGTTTTGTTTTTCTTCCGGTACCAGGAATCGAACTCATGACCTTGCACTTGCCAGGCAGGTGCTTTGCCACTGAGCTAAATCCCCAGCCCTTATGTTTTATTATTGATGTCTATATTCACCACTGAGAAAAGAGAAAAAATTCATATTTCAGTTGATGAATGTTTAGAAATGTACTAATACACCTAAACTTATATGAAGACAATAAAATAACATGGTCAAAGTAGCTTTGACTCTATTAAAATATACACTTGTCAGTCCCCATAATCCTAAAAGAATGAAACTATAAATAACATGCATGTGCTTTAACACTAAAAGACTAGAAATAGCAACAAAATTTCCCTTCAAAAACATCAGGGCTACAAATTCTAAATCAGAACATCAAATTCTTCACTCCTAGAAAGTACAAGGAAATAGATCTATCACCATCAGTCATTTTGATCAAGCAGTTGATATCGTTGATTTAAGGTTTATGTGAAGGGATGCATGTTAATTAGTTTTATTTAATGAGACCAAATTGTATTTATAAATCATACCATTGCTTTATATTCCATGAACACATATATTTTCAAATTATCAGCCTACAGACTTTTAAAAGTATTAAAAGCACAGTGTCAGTTGCTTTTTAAAGTGTGTTTAACAAATTACTCTGTCTGAGACAGTTTCTCAGGCACTCTGGAGAGCACAAAGGTGGTCCCTGCTCTTTAGGATCCACACTTAGTGAGAGGAAGGCATGTACAAATGACACAACAAAACACAGCTTTGATAATTGTTTTCATAGAAGCAGAAAGCCCTGTAGCTGCTGTGGGAATGGATGATGGAGAGATTCATTCTAATTGTGAGATCTTATGAAACCCGTCGGGATAATGAACATGTAGCACGTCTGGGATTTCAACTGTCAGAGGCTGGTGCAACAAGCTTCCAAATTTAGAAGCAGCAGTGGGGGGAAAATGTTTCAGAGGAGAGTTTTTCCAGGGTGTGTTGGAGATAAAATGAATAATAAATAATAAAGTATGATTGGACTACAGATTGTATGAGGCAAGGTAGATGATTGTACAAGATGAGTTTAAAATATTATCACAGGGCCCAATAATTGACAGTAGTAAATCTCATGATCAAAAGATTAGGATTCTTCTATAGGGGATGAGAGGCCTCTTCAAATTATTTGATCTCATGTGTGATTATGATTCTGGAAGAAAATTTTTAAAAAAGTTTCTGAACTAAAATGATTGCTTGAAATTTAAGAACACTATTTGTAGGAGACAAAAAAAGTAAATTAAATGGTTTGATTTTTTAGTAGACTTTTGCAAAGCACGTAGCTGACAATCAAAGCGCTGTGTGAATCTGGAGCTCAAAGGATGGCACTGCGGCCCGGTCTCTCTCTGCATCTCTCTACTCTTCAGTGATCTCCTTACTGCTGACCTCCGCGTGCTTACCGGATACGAGCGTAGGTGAGGTGTAGAGGAGTGTTACAGATTTGATTGATAAAACTTGAGCTATCCATTGTTGCTTTTCAAGAAATTGACAAATTTATTACAAAATTCATGCCGAAAGCAGAAAGAACTGAAATAAAATTTGTTAAAAAGAAGACTAGGATAATCTTATAATGTTATAACCAGGTTAGAGTAATCAAGACAGTTCATAGATCTAGAGATCAGTGACACAGAAACAAAACAGATACAGAGTCTTACTCAATGACCCAGTTGTCACAATAATTCAGTTAAAGAAAGCATAGTAGTGTTTTGAACCAGTGGAGCTGGAACATGCAAATATCTGTGAGTAGATTTGAACCTCCCATTTTACCTAATACTAACCACAGAACTTTACGCTTTGAGACACAGATGATTCAGCCTAGTATAAATTCTCAAAAAGTAAAATATCTGAAAAAATACACAAAAAGTCTTCATGCCATTGAGTTATGCAAAAAATATTTTTAAAGGGGACACACAGAACATAAATCATAAAAAGAAAAGAAATGACAAATTGTGCTTCATTGAAATAGAATAAAAACCTTGCTTTTAGACTTAGCATACACATAAGAAAACAAAACTCAAACTCCAGGCTTGGAGAAAAAGGTTTGCAAGGCATAGCTGCAAAGACCTATGTATCAAGAACATAACAAGGACTCCTACTACTCAACAATAACAAGGCAACTCAATTTCTAAGTGGCAAAAGATTTGAAAAGATGCTTCAATGAAGTAGATGCCTAAACGGCCAATAAACACATGAAAAAGGTGGTTGGTGTTACCAGCTACCAAGAGAATACAATGTAAATTCATAATAAGACATCACTACATACATACAACAATGGATAAATTAAAATGACTAATGTCATTAAGTGCTAGAGATGATGTGGTATAACTGGAACTCCTATGCACCACAAGTGAAATCAAGTTGGTGCAACCATCTGGAAATCAGTTTATCAATGTCTTATAACTTAAGTATATACTCTTCATTAGTTACCCAAGAGAAAAAAGAGCCTTTATTCTCCCAAACACTTAAAAAAAATGTTTATAGCAGAATTAATCATAAGATGGAAGTTGGGAAACACTCAATGGATAATTAACTAATGAATAAACAAATTACAATATGTCCATGCCATGGTGTATATATAAATGTAACAAACTACTTATATATACAACAGTACAAAAAATCTAAAATGAATCATGCTAGGAAGAAAAAGCCAAACACAAAAGTCTACCATGCTATAATACTTTCTTTGTTTTCCTCTACTAAAGGCAAAATTAACAGAGAGGAGGCAGATTGTTATTATTGGATCCTAAAGGTCAGGGAAGCCTGTTGATTGAAAAGGCATAAATGAATGCGTACAGATGAAGAGATGCTCTATGTCTTAAATTTAATATGAGGGAATTCTCTTGCATTTAGATTTTAGCTCGATATATGTGAGGCAAAATTATTCCTGAACCTTTTCATTCCCTTTCTCTTCTCATTCTCCAAAAGTTCTGTCTTAGAAACTCCAATTTTACACTAGAATCAAATTGATGATTCAATATCAACAAGTAATTTTTGAACTATGTGTGTGTGTGTGTGTGTGTGTGTGTGTGTGTGATAATTATGTACCTTTTTCTAGTAAGAAAGCATAAAAGTAGTTGTACTTACATGGCAATAAGCACACTTGGCATCCAGATATTTGTTGTTAAATGCAGAATCAAAATTCTGTACTGAAGTGAACCAGTGTTGTTTCAGAAAAATGGCTAATTTCAGAGCACAGTTAGAAAGTAGAAATTCTCAAAGAATATTACAATCTTGTAAAAGGAAAATGAGTCATTTTGTTTCCACAGCCTAAAACAGAATTAATATTTTGGAATAAATGATAATTCTGGATAATAAAAGAATAAATAAGAATTCAGCTTAATTTCCTACATATAATCATAAAGACATGAACAATTTAATGAGTTGAGAGCTTGATGATGAATACATGTGTATGGTCACAGTATACCGCCATACAGAATGGTCTTTATCCAAAAGGAAAGATTTAAAGCAAGGATGCTTATCAGTCACCAGTTTAATCAACTGAATGAAGTTTAGAAGAAATATAAAATAGTCTGCATTCTGATAGGATGCAAAACAAAGACCAAAAAACAGTATGAATATATAACAGACAAAGCCAATCTCAATGTATGATTTAAGATTTATTATTTCCTGCAAGAAATGATACTAAGGAAAATTTTCAAAACTTGAATGAAAATTAGAGATTATATGATGTGTTAAGCAGAATTGTAGCCCTCAAAACATGCAGACAGTCTCACCCCCAGAACCTGTGAATATTACTTTACATAGAAAAAACTTTGCATATATTATTCAAGTAATGCTATTGAGAAGGACTGATTACCCTGAACTAACTAAGCTGTCATAACACCATAAATTCATATGTTATTATGAATATTCTTATAACTAAAAGAAGGAGAATCAGAATCAGAGAGGTTTAAAGACACTAAACTACTGGTTTGGAAGATGGAGTTATGATATCAGGAAATAAGATATGTGGGAAGACTTTAGAAACTGGAAAAATCAAGAGAATAAATTCTTCCATAGAACACCCAGAAAGAATGCAACTTTATCAACATCTTGATTTAATGAAAACTATTTGAATTTCTGATTTCCAGGACTACAACATGAAAATGTATGTGATTTGTACAACGTTAGAAAATTGTTAAAATAGCATTAATACATCAGTGTTAATCTCTTGATTTTGATAGTTGTACTGTTGCTATAGAGCAGAATTTTGTTTTTAATTATTATGTACTATGAATTTAGAAACTGATAGAAAACTAAGTCATTAACTTACTTTCAAATGTTGCAGAGGAAAAACATTTGAATTATATTTTCAACTTTTCATTAATTTCAATATAAATTCTGCTTAGCCTAAATTGTCACCTATCCCCAACTAAATTAGTTATTGTGGTCAAAGGGGTAGAATTCCAGGTCTAAGATTAAGATCCATGAACAGAGAAGTATTGTCATAATTGTACAGAAAGTACCTCATTTCTGAAAGTAACTTTCAAAAATATTTCCAAGAGACAGAAGAATGGAGTGTGTGAATACAAGCAACAAAACTTCACTGCAGGAAGTCAAAAACAAAAATTGCTAGAATGGCATTTCAGAAGGAGACTCAACTGAAAAAGAAAGGAGGGGTTATGCAAAATTGTGGGGTTTCAAATCTGGATAATTTATTTTTGTGCCATTAATTGAAAGATAGACTTTACAAGAAAGAGGAAGTAAATATAAGTAGATGAAAATCTATAGTTTTACATATTGAGTTTGTGATGCTAGGGATCCTCTTGGAAGTACCCATAAGTTGTTTAGATATGAGGTATGATTTAAAAAGACAGCAAATATTTAAATTTTTAAAATGTATCTCAATAAAAGATATTTTCCCATTAATTCCTCTCAAGATACTTTCCTGTGCTTCAAACACACTTATCCTATGATTCTTGCCACTCTTTGAAGCTGTTCTAGAAGTCCTCTTTGGTGTCTTCCATTGTGTTTTCATGACTGCTTCAAAGTCCTCAATTGATCAAAGATGTTTACTTTTTGTGACCATTTTCATTTTGGAGAAAAGTCATCACAGGATACTAGGTCCACTAGATAAGCACACACTTTAATGTATTCATGAGCCTGTCTCATGAGCACTAGGCCAGAACATTTGCCATATTTTTTATCACAGATAATAAACACATGAAAGAGTACTTCTAGAACTGTCTTTGAAAGGACAAGTACAATGAGATTCTGTTAAAACTGAGGTGGAGTATTTTGAGAAGATTAATATGAATATGTTTTTTATTATAATATTTTAAATTTAAGCATTCACTGTATATTTTGATGCAAACTTGTCTTATTCCAGATAAGAGGAGGATGAATGTATTTTTCAACTTACCCATTGCTGGGAAAACACCCACAGTTTACAGAAGAAAACGGTTTATTTGACTTACAGTTTCAGAGGTTTCAGTCCATGGTCAGCTGGCTCCAAGACATAGATGTCATGGCAGAAGGGTGTGGCACAGCAAAACTGCTCATTCCATGGCACATGGGAAGAGTACAAGGGATATCTTGGTTATTTTCCTCATTACTAGAACAAGATAACCTACACCCACAAGTTAAAGGAGAAAAGAATTATTTCAGTTCATAGTTTGTAAGGCTTTAGTTCATAGTCAGCTGACTACAAGGCAGGGTGGCAGGCAGAGATGGATCACAGAGAAGAAACAGTTCATGGCATGCTAAGCAGGAGACAGTGAAGCATCAGCAGCAAGCAACCAGTCTGCCTGTCTTTGCAACTCCAAACAACGTACTAATATAGTACCACCCACCCTTAATCCCAGTATCACATGCACTAGATAAGCCAGCTCCAAAAAGTGCAGCCTGTGAGCACATGAGATTTTGGGGGACACCGAAATACAAATCATAATAGGGAAAGACCATTGGTGAGGAATGTAACTTTGAATTCATGCTCCCACTCACAGCTAGGCTCTACCTCCTAAGAGAGTATGCAGCCATAGCCATCAGTAAACCAATCCACTGATGGGTAGAGCACCCCAATGATTAAGTCACCATTTCCTCACTATCAGGTGGAAAGTACATCTTACTATCACAATGAGAAACAGCAGAAATGCAGATTTTTAAAAATTTTTTTTATTTTAAAAATTAAAAAATCTAACAAAGCAACAATGAAGATAAAATCAAAACAACACAAAAAACACAAAAATAATATGTGACTTCAAAACAAAATGATAGGAATTAACAATGGCTGCTACATTACACAGTGTTATCTTCGACAAAGTTGCTCAGCCCACCAGATGTAACAATGTAAGATTGATCAAACAGTCAAAGATGGTAACAAGTAATAAAAAAAAAAAATTGGAAATGATGCAGAGCTTCACCATGGAAGATGGTAGGAGTTCAACAATGGTTCTTATACTGCATATTTTTGTTTTCAGATCAGTCATTCTGATTACCAGATTCAAGCGTGCAAAACTGCTCAAGAAAAAAGAAAATTTTAAGCACTGGATGTTCCTTTCAATAAACCACAGACATGCAGATTTTGTCATTAGTTTGTAAACAGCGGGTGAAATCCAGGAACAGATGATGTATTAGTCAGCTTTCCCATTCCTGGGACACAATACCAGACATACACAACAATCCTCAAGGAGAGATTTAATTTGACTCATAGTTTGAGGTGATTCAGTCCATGGTCAACTGGCCCCAATGAAGAAACATGGCTCATGGTAGAAGGGCATGGAGGGGCAAGAATGATTAGTTCTTGGTAATGAGAAGGCAGAGTGGAAGAAGAAGCGTGCTGGAGAAGAAGGACTAAGGAGTCACATATAGACCGAAAGTCAGCCTGGATGACCTACCCAGGCACAACCAGAAATGTGCTCAGCTAATCTCTTGGAGAAGTTCCAAGCCAATCAAATAGACACAGTTAAGATAAACCACCACAGATTAATATAAAGGAAAAGGAGAAGAAAGATAAACAGAATGGAAAATTGAAGAAAATGTTCATGCGGTAGAATAATATAAGAATAATTAATGAATACAAAAGATTTAAACATGAGCATAGGAAATAAACTGTGGCATCACTTGTAGTGTAGCAGAGAGGTTAAACAGGATATAAAATGAAATCTTTGCTTTTTACATTTGAGAAAACACTGAGAGTTTTATAAAGAACATTTTCAGCAGTATGCTTGAGTTTGAAAGAGGATGTGGGTACATACTGAGAGAATAAAGGCACTAGTGTCTGACGAAGCTCAGGCTGGCCAGCAAGAGAATGACAGTTTCTATGGAGAAAGACTCCAGACATCCCAGACATTCCAAATGAGATGGTAGTAAGCCAAGCATCTTTAGCCATTGTATGGGCTCAAAGATATGTGAGTTCAGCCACAACCAGACAAACATGGCTCTCTCCTTGGTGACATCTAAAATTCCATAATGACAGAACTGGAAGGTAAATTGTTGATACGTTAAGATATTAACTTTTAATATGTTAAGATATTAACCCTAACCCTAACTTTTGAGTTCATTTGTTATAGAGCAAGATATAACAAATATTTCTTTAGAAAGTAGGATGTATATATGATATATATATATATATATATATCATATATATCATATGTACATATTCATTCTAGATTTCTAATTGTTCTTGGTGGGGACTTGGTCCTAGGGTCCCATCAGAAGAGAGTAAGTCATTGAAAAATATTAAATTTTAAAATTTTGAGCTTGCAACTTTACTTTTTTTTTATTTTAAAGAGAAAAGAATGAAATCAAAATAACAAAAAAGACAAAAACAAAACAACACAAAACTATAAAAATGATACAGAATTTCAAAACAAGATGACAAGAAACCAACAATGGTTGTTGTATTACTTGTATTATTTTTTGTTATCTTCAAAATAGTTGCTCAGATTGCCAGACACAGGTATGCAAGACTGATCAAACAATTAAACATTAACTATTCTTTTCAACAAACCAATAGAAATTAGCAGTACGATTATCCTAGCCATCATGTATATATACATATTTTTCCTTTCCTTCTTGCTTTTTTCCTTTCCCTCTACCCAGTTCTTTCCTTTTGAGCAGTTTCTTTTACTTTCAAGAACCTGAAAGCATAAAGAGCTTGCAACTTTAAAACAGGTAAGGACAACTGGGTATAGAACACAGTAATTCAAAACAAACTAAAATAATCTCCTTAAAACCTTAAATATTAGTGACCATTACTCTTAAATATTTAAAATCATTACATAAACAGCATTGAAAATACATATTGTGCATGTACAAAATACTATTTACATCATTTCCTTTTGAATTTTTAAGTCATTGTCAGAATTTAAAATAATATTGTTAGCTTTACTTTAAAAATTTTAAACAGAAAAGTCATATAATAAAATAGCAACCACCAAAACCACAATGATCATATTATACCACAAATAACCTTATGATCCATACATCAATCAACCTAAGAAAAATAAAAACACACAAAAAAGAACTTGTCACAACAAAACAACTCAAGAAACTTTGATTGTAGGTTGTAAGATGAATGTTAGATGGGAAATAGGTACTTGTTGTTGACTTTGGGGACAGTGATTAAAGTGGTACAATAGCACAAAATCAATCATAATAAACTGAAAAAAAGAGTTTGTAAGTAAGAGAGCCAGTGAAAAATTTTCTTTACTTTTCCACAAGAGAATGTAATGATAAATGTCCAGAGAAGCAATAAAAATGATTCTTTCATTTTGAAATAAGGAGTATCTTTATGAAAAAAAAAAAAATGTAGGAATGGGGCTGGGGATTTAGCTCAGCAGCAAAAGCGCCTGCCTGGCAAGCGCAACGTCGTGAGTTCGGTTCCCGGTACCGGAGAAAAACCAAAAAAAAACAAAAAAAAAAAAAAGTAGGAAGGAATCTACTGGATGAAAAGATGAGAATAAGCAGTAAGGAAAGATAGAAAAATAATCATGGCAAAATAAATTATGCCTTTTATTTGACCATGTTTCTTATCAAATACCGCCATCAACCCTATACTCCTGTAATATTTTTAAGAATAAAACACAATGAAAAGTAACAATGTAACCCATTTTCCCCCAAGAAATAAGATTACATAACTTTAATTGATTGATATCGACTTTAGTGTTGGGGATTTAGCTCAGCGGCACAGTGCCTGCCTGGCAAGAGCAAGGTCGTAGGTTTGATTCCCGGTACCTGAAAAAAACAAAACAAAAAAAAAAAGATATCAACTTCAGTAAGAAATGACTGATATATTCATCAATTAATAAATAAATGTGAGCCTCATCACACTGGATAGGAAAACTGCTATTGTGGTGAATGAGTTGATTTGACACAAATTTTTGACCATTTTATCAGAAGTGGAGTGATTTATTAACTACCCATAATATTTACAAGCTCTAATTTAAATTGTAAAAACAAGTGCTTCTATTGAAATTAACCGTGGACTTGAAGTTGATCAGGCATTCCTCTTTATTGGGTGACTACATGATGAATATACTATTGTTTGTTAGGGTAGAAGAGGACAGCACGCCTGATTGGACAGATCAAGATCTTATATCATTTTCAAGACTTACACAAAATCAATCAATGAACTTTTCCTTTGTCTTATTTGAAAATCATGGGGAAAATATTTTTGAAAAGTTTTTGAGAGGAAAATAAATCTCAGAAAGCATTTCAGATCTCAATTGCAGAACTAAGTAAAAAGAATTTACATTATACATCCTACACAGATTATATAAAAGGCAAAAAGTAATGGAGATATAGATGAAGATGCATTGAGTATAACTAAAATATGTGAAAAGATATCCTTATTCAAGAAATGAGTGGGGTTAAAATATGTAGGGAGGCTCAAAGAGAGGTAAAAGCATTATAATGGTTCTAGTAGTCTCAAATGTATGAAAGACGCCAACAAAATGATTGTGAGAAGGCATCTATTCAGTTTATCCTTTTAGTAAACTCATGAGTGGTTTCACTAAGGAATACTACTGACTATATGCAGAACTTTTTAAAAAGTATACTCGAACAGGTTGTACAAGCAAATAATTTTGTTTATATTGCCCAGCTGTCTAAAACATTTCAACATGTCTATGAAAATAAAACTAACATCTTAAAGTGTAATCGATTTGTGTTCTGGGCTGGTATAGCTTGGAAGACTGATGGTATTACTTTGAGCCAAAGCTTAGATGGGAAACAAATACGATTTGTTGGTAATGATTTTATACTTCATCTCATTTACCATTCTGCAAAGCAAGTATTCTAATACTGGAGATACAAATACAGATTTCTCACAGGCTGAAGTTATTTTTCAGAGTTGTCCACAGCTTGACACAGTGTGAATTTATTGCACAGAGACACCGTGTCACTGTTTAAATTTTGCAGAGAATATTAAATACACCAAAGAATACCATAGTATAATTTAAATTCTGTCTTGGAAGGCAATAGATATAACTAAACTGGTATGAAAAATAAAAGATCCCATTAGACCAAGAACAATTTATAATGTACAAAAATCATGAGAATCTGATTTGATAGGCTTATAATAAATGTTTTATAATTTTTCACCATGGACAACATTACTTTTCAACCCCTACATGTAGTTATAATCCTGAAATTTCAGTATGTTTTAGTTCTGTGCCTTAAATTTACCTTCAAATGCTCCATAATCATATGGTTTTTTGGAAGCTTTTTATGGATGTGATCAGTCTAATCTTGAGTCATTACATTGTCATTCATATTTCACATTAATTAAATGATCAGTGGTTGGGGCAGAATTACTTTTCTCCCATATTGCAAATTAACAAAACATATATTCCTAATATTCTCATAAAGAATATTTTAAGACAATTATAATTCTCTTGTACATTGTTGGTTTTAAAATTAGATATAGCATAAATCAAACTACACGGAACTATTCTTGGAATTACATGTATACCTTGATTAATACATTTAATATACTTTCATCTGAATTCAAACTCTGGATGATAACATTAAATTACTTTTAATGAGTGATTTAAAAGTTAATTGAACTTTCATAGCAGTAACAAATGGAAAATGATATTGCATTCCCTACACATCTTTCAAAAAGTTAATGAGGCAGTGAGTGGCATGTAAAGGAGGTAATCACTTGTTAATCGATTGATTATTAAGATTATATTAAACCTGGCCTTATATACTGTAGTATTTGCTTCCAGACTTCTTTAAAATGGATAAGGATATGAAAAATCTTTACTCTGTTTCTTAGGAAACTTCTTAGGCATTTATTACAATAGGGAAAATAACTGACACATCATTAGCGAAATAAATATATAATCTCCCAGAACTTGTAACTATCAACAACTACTAAACTATCTTGTTATGTGAGAATACATTGTAACTCTCAACAGGCCATCCTCCGGAATGTTTGATGGGAAGGTGTTATGCTGAGAAAATTCAAGAAGGATCATCACTTTAGGAGAATTGATTTGCTTTAATTTTACTTGAAAAGTTCTGCATGTAGTCAGTTGTATTCCTTAGTGAAACCCACACGTGAGTTTACTAGAAGGATGAGAAATAGTTGTCTTTTCACACGCATTTTGCTGGCATCTTTCAAACATTTGAAACTACTAGGATCTATTATCATTCTTTCACCTGTCTTTGAGCCTACCTCCATATTTTAGCCCTACTTATTTCTTCAATAAGAACATATTTTCACATATTTCAATTATATTTAATATATCTTCATCTATACCTCCATGTTACATTTTTGCTTTTCATATAATCTGTATAGTATGTATAATGTAAATTCTTTTTACTTAGATGTACATGAAATCTGAAATGCTTTTTGAGATTTATTTTCTTCTGAAAAGCTTTTCAAAAATATTTTCCCTGTGATTTTCAAACGAGACCAAGGAACACTTTATTGATTGATTTAGTGTAGAGCTTGGAAATGATATAAGGTCTTGATCTGTCCAAATAAGGCATGCCGTCCTCTTCTACCCTAACAAAAAGAAATACATCAAGCAGGGACCCAACAAAGAAGAATGCCTGATTAACTTCCTGTCCACAGTTAATTCCAATAGAAGCAGTTGTTTTTACAACTTAAATTAGAGCTTGTAAATGTTATGAGTAGTTAATAAATCACTCTACTTCTGATATAATGGGCAAAAATTTGTGTCAAATACTTACTCACCACAATAGCAGTTTTCCCATCCAGTAATGATGATATTCAAGTGCTCACTCTGCTTCGCACCAAACTGGTCCTCAGCAGTCCCTCCACCCTCCTTTTAAATTGCAGCAGCTGAAACATCGTGACTGGAGGTTGGATAGGCTGAGACATTGTTGAGCTTGGTACCCCCTGTAGCAGACTAGGAACAGAAGTAAAAGACACAAGTATGTTATATAATCAATCCAATGTAGAGTTGAAAATGAGTCTGGTGGCAGCAAACTTCACCATGCGTTTGAAGATCTCACTCCTCTGCCGCATTCCGGGACAGCACTCACCATGGTGTTATGACCTATTCATACACAAGCTCACCCTCGTCACCATGATATTAACTGCACTGGGCCATCCCAGTTTTTGATGGCTTTTGCAGGTCTTGAGGTCTAGGCATGCTTGTTGATTTTTCCTTTTGCAAGTGAAATTTTGATGAAGTGTATTTATTTTCTGCAAGTGGATTTAAGAAAAACTTTTAAAGTAAGTAGCAAGGTCTAATGCTTGTGTCTAATGCAGTAATTAATATTAATAAATTAAGGGGCTGGGGATTTAGCTCAGTGGCACAGTGCCTTCCTGGCAAGCATGAGGTCATGAGTTCAATTCTCGGTACCAGAAAAAAAGAAATTAATAAATTGGTACAAAAAGGAGAATCTTTCCTAGGCCTACATGACTTGCGAGACCCACAGCTGGCTTACAGACAAGTTAATCTTTAAGTCAACAGCCAGAATGGAGACTAGCAAATAGTTTGTGAAGTTCTGAAGTTCAAAGCAAGATGACATGGCAGCTGAGGACTTGACTTGTCCAAATTTCTTCTAGCTCAGTAGTTGCAGTTAGCAGACAATCACTTTACTAGTTAACCATGTGTACTTTTCCAAAAATGCATTGTTTCTTAGTCCTTAAACCTTGACTACATCAGCAGTTCACCCCCATCATTTACTGCAGCCCACCAGCACACCCCCCAATCAATCTGTGCATGTAATAAAGACCAAGGAAACCAAGCCTCAGGCGTCGTAGTCCTTACTGGGCTTTGACTATCCTGTTGCCCCTTGTAGCTAAAATATATGTTGTCTGTGTTTTAGTCTGTCGCCATACTCCTAAGCAAGAGATTAGTAGTCCTAGGCCAGGCCCTGATACGAGACTTCTCTAAAATGAGAGTATAATATGTACATCATGAATTAAAATTAGTCTCTAGTTGAAAATGCCAATCCTCAGTGGAACAATTCTGTTGTGCGGCGGTGCATTTTTCTAGGGATTTAAATGTAAAATCAAGCTTAGAAATGACTCTAAGGTTGTTATTTCACTTGTCATTATGGTGTTAAGTTAGGCCTCTTAAACAATAAAGTAATGTCCTTTACAAGAACAGTAAGAAAATTAATGTAATTAGCTATAGTATTTTGAATTTGGGGAGAATAAAGATCTCTTCATATTTGTATTGGAGAAATGTAAGAGTATATTTAAGGTCATGGTTTTTTACAATTGTATCTTCAGTTAGGTTTTACACATTGACTGAAAGTATGATTTTATAGAAAATGTGTACAAAATAAAGGGAGGGAGGAGAACAAAGGATGGAGCAGGAGGGAGTGGGGAAGGGAAAGAAGGATGAGAAAAAAGGAGTTTAGATGTATTATGCATGTGTCCCAGTTCCCACAAGGAATGTAAACATTATGTCCTACAAACATGTGCTGATACAAAAATGAAACGTTCTTGTGCTGCACTCTGCAGAGTGTGTGTTAAATGTCATATTTGAGAGCAGACAAATGTATTATTTTATGAATTTATATGTGAATGATTTCTTCCTTTGTGGTGAAAAACCAGATCATAAATAAAAATGAATTTAATAAACACTGTAACAATGATGCACCTGCCAGGAGTTGATGATCATTGATACAAATTATTCTGTTGCCATTGCTAAAATGTGTGAAATGTTTTTTAAAATAGATGATTTCCTGTTCAGTCTATATTTTTGTGCTATAAAGAACACTTTCAAAGTCTGATGCTTATGTGTTGTATCTGTCTAGATGGAGATGTTAAACAGAAGAGAAATAATCATGAAAGGAATTTAATAATGGATTTGTAAATACGTGGAAGAAGAAAACCTAACCTACTTCTATGTTCAAGCTCAAAGAAAAAAATGGACCTACAATGGCAAAGTTTCATGATTGTTCCCATCATGAAATATCCTATTCTTTTAAAGGAGAGCACAAAGAATTCCATTATATCATATGCACATCTTTAACTTTTCCATTTTCAAAGTAAGCTTGAAAGAACAAAGGACTTAGAACTGTTCAATGACATTATGCTACAGGAAGTACTATACTTGGGGTTCCATTTTGCCATCTCAAAGGGAATTTTTTTTAGCTGTCAGAGTGCTTTTTAGCCTGTAGATAGTGTATGAGCTGGGAGAATTCTGTTTGTTCTTTTAAAAATAGTCCAAAACATTTCAGTCTTTGTGAAAATTTCTTGGAGCTTAAATAGGAAATAAATTCAAAGTCAAATTCCCTATTAAGCTATCCATGTTACTTGTTTCTTATTCCACTGAGAACAGTATATCATAGATCTACTGAGGCTAAAATACGCTCAATATAAAAATGGAAATAAACTATAGAAAAGTGTTTGATTTAACCTGAAAGTTAAACAGATCTTAAAGTTATACAAGGACATTCCTAGTTTTTCTTTTATTTTTGAAGTTAAAAACTGCTACAGTTGCTTACTTTAATGGTCAAGTCTTATCTAAAACCACCTCATAGGAAATTTCTGTGAGTATTATATTTGTATAAATATATCATAGCTGTTCATTTTTCCTATAAGCTGGCAAACATATAACATGTGCATGTTGTTATGTATACATGTCTGTGTATAATTTGGCAGCCTATGGAAAGTATAGACAAAATTTAAAAATCCCTGCTTCTTACATATGAACTCCTTTACTGAAATATTGCCATTTTAATTGTTGTAGAAAATAGATGAGAAATAGAATTTCTGAATCATAGGATTTGATTTCAAGCAACAAAGGTATAACTTTGATACTCCTATTGTATTAAAGACTCAAATTTTAAAAGTAATGTGGTCTGGTAATTAAAATACTGAGTGTACACTGACCTTTACAGTTCTGTAGATTTTCATTATCATACACATCATATGCTAGAATACATAAAACAAAGGATAAGATAAATTTGATGCAGATTTAATATACCATTTCTGGTTGCGCCCTATATCATTCTATCAGTAATTATTCAGTCAGTGATAATATTAAGTTTTATATCAGAATTCGCTTAGCATTCAACATTTTCATGCAAGAAGCTCAACAAATTAATATATTTCCTAAAGGATAAAAAATGCAATGTAAAATATTCTTTCATGTTCCAGATGAAGTGACATTTAATCACTATTGCCACATTCAATCTGTGAGACCCATGTAGCTGGTTCTGCCCACACGCAAGGTGAGGGGGTTACACAATATTTGGGTTACACAATATTTGCCCACCACAGGCAAAGATGAGAGTGGGGACCAACTTAACAAATATTTACCATACCTCTTTTTTTTTTTTTCTTGGAGCTTAAATAGGAATCTAACTCAGGATGTTGCACTTGCCAGGCAGGCACTTGTGCCGCTGAGCTATATCCCAGGGCCTACCATACCTCTTTATGTCTTTTGCCTATTATCCTACAGTAATCCTCCCTTATATGTGATTCTGAACTCTGCAGTTTCAATTTCAGAGTTATCAATTACTACATGAAAGTACACAATGAAAAATTTCAAAAATAAACAGTTTAGAAATTTTCATTGGGCTCATTCTGAATAACCCAATGAGGGGCTGTGATTACCCACTCCATCTTGCCTAGGATGCAAAATGTCCCATTGTGTAGCACCTTTATGTTGTGTAAGTTACCTGATTCATTTGTCATGAGTTATCTGTCATCACATTGACTGTCACTGTGTCATAGAGCTTGCATTCAAGTAAATTTATGTGACTTAATATGGCCCAAAGCAGAAGAATAGTGATACTGGCAAACGTAATATATGTTGCTATAATTGTTCTATTTTATCATTAGTCTACTATGTCTAATTTATAAACTAAACTTCATCATAGGTATGTATGTATAGGGAAAAGATAATATACATAAAGCAAAATACTATTCATGATATTTTGCATTCACTGAGAGTTTTGGAATGTATTCCCCACAAAGGGTAGACTACTATATTTAGTTTTCATAGAGATTTAACAAACTTATCTGTTATATTATCAGTGTTTTATGTTACCTATATTTTCTCTTCACGTATGGCTTATCTTTTCACTTCCTGCTAAAGTAGACATTCTTAATTCTGTGATCAAATTTATCAAATGTGTCTGTTTATTGTTTTCTATAATGTACTTTAAAAGGAAAATATTATCCTAATTCTTGCAAAGATTTAAAGTTTTGCACCTGATTTTCAATTGGTTCTATATGCTTTTGGGCTTTATATTCTAATAGATACAGTTTTATATCCACAGATCTAATGCTATAGTGAGTTAGGTCTATAAAAAGCCTTAATATGAAATATGTTCTCATTCTTCTTCAAGAATGGCTAGGTTATTGTGAGTATTTTTCTCATGTGTATTATAATTAATATCTTATTAATATCCATGAAAAACTTTTTGATCTTTTAATTAAACCACCTAAAAACTATAAGCCATGAGGCCAGGGAGGTAGCTCAGCATCACAAGCACCTGCCTGGCAAGTGCAAGGTCCTGAGTTCAATTTCCAGTAGTAGCCTCCCCAAAAAGACTATAGGTCATAATGGGAAAATAATATAAGTGTTGTATTGTTGAGCTTTCTTTCCATGCACATGTATATTAACAAGATACAATGAAATTTTCACTTCAGTACTAAAAATTTCATTGCAGCTTCCCCATAATTTTCAGTTTTTATTTTAACACACCTTTTGTTTGTATTTCTTTCTTTATTTATTTAGGCAGAATTTCATAATGCAGTTCAGGCTGTTTTAAACTCACTAGGTAGGCCAGGTGGGCCTTGAATTCACAGAGACCCTCCTGCCTCCACCCCTGAGTGATGGGATTAGAGGTGTGCACCAGCATGCACAGCCTTACTGTTATTTTAAATTGTATTTTTCTCCTTTTTGGATTTTTGCTGTTGAGTAGAAATTTAACTGTGTCTCTGCATGCACTGATGTACTAGTAGTGCATTTACCACTTGATTGAGCTAATTTATGCCTAATAGTTTAAATACTCTTTTAAATTTTCTAGGTAGAATCACATTATTTCAAAATACGTCTGATTTGCTCATTGTAATCCTTCTGCTGTTGATTTTTTTTGTCTTGTTTTACTAAAAATTTCAGCATAACAATGGATAGATAATTGTCTTCTTGTCTTTTTACTGGCTTTTCCAACATGGCCACTGACATCTACTCCGTTAAGAAGGAAGGGCGTCCACACAAGGGAAGATTGACGGGGAGTTTTACAGCCCAGTAGGGGTAAAGTAGACACCTCCACAAAGAGTCAGGACCCTGAAAAGTGTAGAAACTCATGCAGAGGTGAGAAAATGTCTGTGTAGGAGCACTTCCCAAAGTGAGTGTAAATGTAGGTGCTGAGAATGGTGTCTATATGGGCAAGGTCAAGGTAATAACTTTGCCATCTTTCTGCACGGTCCTCTCCCAACTTGCATAGAACTGACTTGTATTTGCTGGAAGATATTGTAGAAATGACACAGTGTAGTAGCTGGAGCTAGGTCACAACAGATTTTGAAGGCTTTGCTCTGCTGCTATAGACTAATGGCTCTCTGGCAAGCCAACTTCAGTGTTATAAGGACATTTCACAAGGCCGACAGAGTAGTTCACGTTTAAAGAAACTAAGGCTTCCTGCCAACAGTGACTAAGAAAGTGATGATACCAGTCAGGGATCATGTGTATGAGCCATCTTAGAAGTGGATTCCCAGACTCAGTAAAGCATTCAGGAGACTGAAGCCCTAGACACTATCTGATTATACCTCCTGAGAAATCCTGACCAAGAATACCCAAACAAGCTACCACTCAATCCCATACTTACAGAAAATCTCTGTGATTAGAACTTTTTGATGTGTTAAGCTACCAGTATTGGAGTAATGTATTGTACACTTTTCAAACAGATTACCAACTGTAAAAAGAAAATACACCATTAAAATTGTATGAGATATTAACTACCTTCATTCACTGAAATCCAAATTTACATCATAATGATAGTTTTTTGAGTACTGTATTGTACATTGCAATATATGAATATAGTAGTGAATCAACATTCTTATGCATTGCTAATGGGAAAAAACCTATAAAATTTTCTGAAGGAACAAGCCTATATATATATATATATAGACATGATTCAAGGAAGAGCTTGAGTATATGTGTTAAATTTTTCCCTGTACTCAGAAATAGCAGTTAGAAAAGGAAGGAGGTACTGACTAATGTAATTCTCCTGAAAAAATACAGAAAAAGAAAATCTTCAAAACAGTGATGATCCCTTCCAGATCGACATATTACATTAAGTACCCTCCTTGCTTCCTTTGGGTAACTAAAACTTTAATGTTGACATTTCAGATTTTTGCCATGTTAATATTTCTTAACTTTTCCTTCCCTTTCCCATGGACACCTATGAATGTAGATTCCCGTAAACCTACAGCCAATTTATTTCTGAGCACAGGCTTAGCCTAGTGTATTTAGGAAACAGACTCAGACATGTGAGAAGTACTAATCAGAATAGTAAAGCAAATATTTCTATGTAGAATATTTTTGTTTCACTTCAAAACACAGCAGAAAATTCTTCACTGACTTTTGAGGCTTTGGCATATTCTAGCAATCAAAGAAATAACATTGAAATTGTAATATCTTAGCCTTTCAAAATTTTAACTGCCACTATTCTGCATTAGTTAAGATAAGGCACACAGAAACTCACTGGCAATGATAATTGGAGAATAAATTGATATGTTCCTTCTGAAAAGAAACTTAAGTTAATAATGAATTTTCTTGATCCAATAACTATGCTATTAAGAATTTATAATTATAATCCATGCAACTTATGAAGATATATGTATGGGATGTTTATAGTAAATTAATTAAAATTGAAAAATAATTTAAATGTCTAACAATAGAGACTAAGTCAGTCAGTGACGGTATAGGACTGCCATAAGTTTTCACATGATTGAAATGGAAAGCAATTTAGTTCATAAGTCTCAAATTCAAGTAAGAAGCACAGAAAAAACAATTCAAATTAAAATGGACCATTACTGTATTACTGATGTAGGAGTTATTATTTCAATTAAGTTAAAAATTCTCTTTCTCCCTCATTCTTTTTCTGTTTTTCTATCCTGAGAGGATCTCAGTTCCCAGGGAGTCTTTTTTCTTGTCTCAGTTTCAGCTCTGTCTTGAAGATAAGCATTTGCCACAGTATCTCTTCTGTCTTACGCACGTGTCTGGCCTGGTGAGGTGTGCTGGCATCCCCGACTCGTGATGTCGTCGGCAGGGCTGCTCACCCCGAAACCCCTGTGCTCTGAATCGGCTCAGTTGGAATTCCAGTCAGGTTCTTGTTCTCTGATTCTCTTAGCTTACTTACATTCCTTTGGAACCTGAGATGCAGGGACTCTCTGCTGCTTTCCCTGTAACATGCTGGAATACTCAAGAATTTCTACATAGACACTTCTCTTTCCATGGTTCATATAATGCTTAGAACTGGATTATATGTGAAAGTTTCAAAGCTTTCAATCTCCCTGATTTGACCCTGGACAAGCCTTTGGTTCAAGGCCGTGCAGTCCTCACATTTAGACTTTTATTGCTGGAAGGGAGCAGCAACACCTTTGCTTTTTCTCTTGCACAGCTCTCTGAAATCTCATCCTCTTCCCATTGGTCACAGTTATATCATTTTGGAAGGGAAAGAGCTCTTAAGAGAATCACTCTGTAGTTCATGTTATAAGCCCTCACTTTTTGAAACCTAAGATTCTTGTTTTTTCTCATCAAAGTCTAATACTTTGCAAATAGAAGCTTTGTTCTCAGGATTATAACACATTTCAAAATCCACTTTGCAATTTAGTTCACATGGCATTTTTCAGGCTGTACATAATCTCACGTTCAGGAAAGGAGGTTTTAAAAGATAACTCTGCTGCCTAAACAGTAAGAGCAGAAGAAGAATTATAAGAAAAGATAGAGTCAGCAACATTTTAGTGTTACATTCATACAAAGAGATAAGAAAGAAATAAAACATTCAAAAATATTTACAGTGGTTATCTGTGTCTATGTTCTATTTTTTTAGGTTTTTTATAATACATATGTTATTATATAATCTGTTAAAATTATTATCAAAAAATTACTTTTATGACTATAGAACTGTTATTCCTAATGATATTACTACTAATGCATTAGAAAAGCTCTGATCTTTACTCGAGGACATTTTTCATCCTCACATGAATCAGTGAAATCTGTATTCTTCCAGATCAAAAATAAAGTCTTCAAGTTTTCCCCAATAGTAGCACTATATGTACTACATATTAAAAATTTTGCTACTCATGCTACAAAATAAGTTATAGTCTACAGTATCTGTTTGTCTTTAGACCTGGGTTACACTTGAGGTAGTTTTTACTGGGAACTTAATTTCCAGCCAAGAGTTTGGCCTGTTGGTCCTGTACTTTAACATTTTTCACATTCTTTTTTTTTTCTTCAGAATCAAATAGAACAACCAATGTTTCTGTAAGTCTTTTTATTTGATGGCTGTGCAGGCAAGATCCACCATGAAAAGATATAGGTTGCTAAAATTCTTACTCCCTAGTTCAACAGAGCCTAGACATAAAAACATTCAGGAAGAAATTCAATGTTTTTTCCTTTGAAGTATGTTTTTGTTTCTCTTAAAATACTCTATTTCCCCAGGTCCCTCGGGTCTCTTGGACAATACCCAAGAGGGAATTTTTAAGCAACCAGTGTGATTCTTATTTGTTGACTGCTGTTGGAGTTTCCCTCTTTAAATTCAAGGTGGCCGAGAACAACTCTCTTCAAGACAACAGGGAATTTGCTTTATTTGAGGAGAGAATATCAGATTTTAGTGTATGATTTTGATGGAAGAAGCAAAGTAAGGAAACTAATACGTACTGAAAATAACATGTTCAGATCTGCTACACTGTAGCAGAGTGGTATCTGTTTCTGCTGAGGTTGGCTGCTTTATTTTCTCTCTCTAACATAATGCAGTTTGAGAAATTCAGGTAAATAAACTAAAATGTTTTCAAATTATTAAATGAAATTTGTGCTGCAAAGTTTTAAGTAGGACTTAGTAGGTAGGATATTGTATGAATATTGGCCCACCTGTCAAATTACAAATAGACATTATTTACCAAAAAAATCATTTTGAAGATATTTATTTTGTCTCACTTCAACTTCTTTTAAGATGTTATTTTGGCTAAAATCCCAGAACTCTGAAAAACTGAGGCAGGAGGGTTGAAAGTTCAAACCCACTCAGTTTGGACAACATAGTTACTTACAAAGACCCTGTTTCAAACACCTGAACAAATAAATACTTAAAAGGGTTGGGAACTGTAGCTCAGTGTGAAGGCACTGGATTCAATTCCCCGTCCTATAAAAAAATTATTATTAAAGAAGCCTTAGTGAATAGAAGGATTTCTAGCATGGCAGTGATTATTCTTCAGATGAAATTACTCCAACCCTTTCATTAAAATTTTGCAAAAGCTAAAATCAGAGACATCATGATATTTTGGTCTTTTATATGAAAGCTGATTTCTGATAATTGCCAAAACTGTTTAATGTTCCACAGGCTCCTATTCTTCCTTTTAAAAAGTGAACAAAAAAGCTTTGTGTTCCTTCCATTCCACTCCATATTTTACAGCTGAGCCACATTTTTTTATTGAAAAGACACCTGCCTCCCCCTTCATACATCTCTGAAGCAAACATTGGGGAATAAGAAAGTCCAATTTTAATTCTATCCCCTCACAAGTCATTTGATGCAGTGGATTCCATTTCAGTCACTGTCTAAGCCCATATCCCCACATCAAGGGAGGGAAAAAAGTTCCTCTCAGGAGCTGAGCATATACACAGGAAGACTAAACTTCAATTTCCATCTCTCCAGGGTAGGATTATTGGTAGAGTCCTAGTCCTAGTGTGTGAATTTAACCCCCTAAGTGGATCCTCTGTGTTCCCAAGAGTGTTGATGGGTAGTATTGTAATGTCCCTGAGCTCCAAATTTCAGATCAAAGTTCAATGCAAAAGAGAATTTTACACAACTGCACGTACATAAAATCTCTGCACAACTCATAAAAGTAAGAGTGTACTATGAGCTTCTCATGAAAAAATAATTTTATGGAAATTTCTAGAGGAAATGAGATTGGAAACAGCTCTTGGCAAGTGATCATTTCCTAAAGGAAAGAGAATCTGTGGTTGTTTAGGGATGTGATTGCTTCTATAATCGATTAGAGTTGATTTCTTGAGTTTTTCATTATTCTGTTTCTCAGCCTAATTCAAATGTGTTACGTAGTAGTCACAATGTAAATTGGCTTTTCAAGAAGATACAGTTTTGGAGATCTGTTGTTGGCATATAAACTGACATACTGTCTTCTATTTAAAGTCTGAAGAGGTTTCCTTACTAAGAAAATGCTGATTAAGGAAATTGTACAACATACGGAAAATGACAGCCATTACACTTCCTTTTCTCATGTGGAAGACTTTCATTGTAGCAGATATCCCACCTCCATCCCTAAGCTATTCCTGCACCACCTCTGTGCTCCCAGATACTTCTCACTTCCAGCAAGCAGCTCAATAGAATGCAACTTGGAGTTTTAAACGACAGGCCTCATTTAGGCATCTGGGTCATGCTTTAACTTTACAGGACTACCATATTAAGGACTGACTATGAAACTTCTGCCTAATCTTTTTAATTTTCAAAAGCTCACTGTCAATCTAGAAAATTATTTAGTTGAAGCAAATAAATACAAAGGGGAAGAAGTTTTGCCAGATTATATTTAGCGTGGGAATGCAGGGAGGTAAACGTCTGAAAGAATGAGAAGTTTAGTTACATTCAATATTCTGTATGTGCATATATACACATATATATCAGGAAAGGAATTATACAAAAAATTTTAATGAATAATTGTGAGGATCAGGAAGTTTTTGCTTGCCACAAATTGTTTAAGTTTAATATGATTAGCTGTTCAATATCTATAATTCAACAATGAACTATCCTGAATTATATTAATAGTAGAATTTCTTTTAAATGTTTATAATAAAAAAACAGCCAGCAAAGCTGACACAGGGATTTAAGAATCTCCAGAATACACAGTGTCACAGCTTAATTGTTCTCTTACAATAGAATAATTTCATCACTGTTGGTATATGAGTTATATGAGTTTTTCTTCCTATTTGTTAAAATGGTACCAGAATGGCAAAATTAGGAAGAATGCAGAAAATGAGTACTTAAGGATTTCAAATTTTTGAATAATATAAATAAAAAGGATAAGTAGGATTGAGAAAAGTCTGTTTTTTCCTCTGCTTATTTTATCAGCAGTTAGTTACACAAATTCAAATGATTATAGAACAACTATTTTTAACGAAAATTTTGTACAACACATAACAGAGGCAAATAATCATATTTCCTTCTTATTTCTCCTTATAAATTTATATTGTATGTAAATTTCTATTGTATGCATATAAATTTATATTGTATGTAAATGAAGAAGAAAAATGAAATAGGCTTGTGCTGGAATTCATATACATTAGCTTTCAGTAATTACAGTTAACAGTCATATCTCTGTGCTAAAAATTGTAAGCATGTGATTCTTTTTATACAATATTATTCAGTAAGATATTTTAAAATATGAAAATATTGCAGCAATCAATGATCTGTACATAAAGGGAAGGCTGAAATAAGTGCCAGAGGAAAGAAAAGATCAATTAATTCTTCATCTGATTGGTTGATAAATAGATAAATAGACAGATATAGACAAATGAATATGCTCTCAAAAAAGGCAAAGATGTTTTCTTTTAAGTAGGCATTATTTAAGCAGTTTTCTTCTTCTGAAAACAAAAGATAATGTAAATGTTAAATTTTAAGCTATAGAGGTATAATTCAAAAGTTTACAAAATAAATTTTACTGTATGCATGTAAGGTATACAACCGCACATTGTAAGATGCACTTATTGTAAAATGGTTAGCATAAAGGAGCAAATTAACATATCCATGCTCTCACAGATTGACCCCATCCTGCCCGCTGTGGTAAAAGCAGCAATAATTCTGAATTTAGTACAGCACTTTTAGTTATACACCTCCTGCTGTACCTTAAATCTTTGGAGGTGTTCATCCATATTTGCTACTTTGTATCCTTTGACCTATTTCTCATTTCCTCACCCCACGCCCTTTGCCACTCTGCTACTGGTAACCACTGTTTGCTCTCTATCTCTATATATTTAACACTCTTTTTAGATTTCACACAAAATTGAGATCATGCAGCATTTAGTTTTGTCCCTCTGGCTTATCCAATTTCATAATGTTCTTTAAGCCACCCATGATTTGGCAAAAGAAGGATCTTGTTTTCTAAGGCTTAATACTGGGCTGGAGATGTAGCTCAGCAGCATAAGTGCTTGCCTGGCAAGCCTAAGGTCATGAGTTTGATTCCCCGGTATCAAAAAAAAAAAAAAAAAAAAAAAGGCTTAATACTATTCTGTTGTACATACACAGCGCAGTTTCTTTATTTATCCACTGGTGGACATTGAGATTGTTTGTATATCTTGGCTCTAGTGAATAGCTTTCCAATGAACATAGAAGTGCAGATAATGAGGTGGTGCTTTAATTTGGCGGAGTGGTGTATGTTCAAAGTTGTGATTGCTTAGTTCTATGGTAGTTCTGTTTTTAATGATTTTTGAAATCTTCATACTGTGTTCTAGAATGGCTGTAACCAATCTACATTCTACTAATGGCCTACAGTTGTTCTCCATTTCTATACCTACCTCTTATATCTTGTCTTTTTCATGATAGCTTTCCTAATAGATATGATATGTGTAGTACACTCTCTAGAGAAACAAATTCAATATAAATTATACTTATGACTATATCAGGAGTTTCTTAGGCAAACAGGACCAGAGGCAGAAGAGTCACAGAGGACATCTGTCTGATCAGTGGTGAGCAATCCAGCATGTCGGGGTGCATACTGAAGAGTGGGAGGATCCAGTGGCAACTGAACGTTGAAGACCTGGAAGCTCCCTGCAGAGTCACCAGTGTGACTCCCCAAAAGGGGAGCACTTCCTTCTTCATGCCCTATTTACTCTGCCCAAACTATAACCCCCTTGGTTCATACTGCATATTAGGGATCAGTCTCCCCACACCCCAGTTTGCTGGCCTACACCTCGGACATCCACATACGTGCTGCAAATTGCCAGGTGGTTCTTGTTCAAGTCAAGTTGACATATCACCACTAATGATCATAATGTGGTGCTTTATGGTTCTGATTTGCATTTCCCTAAGGAGTAGTGATTTTGAGCACTTCCTCATGTACCTGTTGGGCATTTTTATTTCAGAAAAGAAGGAAGAGAAAGAGCAACCTTAAAATTTGGTGCTCAGTTCTAACTTCTGAGTCTTTAACACTTCCCACTGTTGTTTTTGCTAATCACAGAGCTTTCTTCAGGGACAAAAGCACCACTGAGATGCAGCAAAGATATATTTTATATAGTTGCTCACTCTTCTTGGCAGTGATATCCATTTCATTTTTCTCTGTTTTATCTACCTATACATATCCAACTTCTGGGGTCTTACTCTCAAAATTGAACTCTTTCAACTCTAATCTTCCTTCCTCTTTACTAAATTATTTCATTTGTTATAAATTTTGTTTGTGTTAATTTTACTCAAACTTCACAATATATAAAGACTACTCAGAACTAGCAGAAACAAAATTTATTCATACATGGAGTGATCCATACAGTCAATAGTTAAGTATTTCTTAAATGTCACAATAGAAGACACATTGCCAGTCATCTGCTACAAAACACTCCCCTTCACTTGAAACCCACTTGTCCCATCACTCTTGCCCACTTTCTGAAGCAATTCTGGAAGTTCTCTTTCACGTCTTTAACTGTGCTACCATGACTGTCTTGGTGCCCTAAATCAAATCAAAACGTTTACCCCTTGTAGTTATTTCAACTTTGGGGAATAGTGAGAAGTCATAAGGAGCCATATCTGGGGAATGGGATGGGTGAAGATAGACCATAATATATTTAGGAGCCTGCCTTTCTGTTTGATGGCACTTTGCAGCAGCATGCACTGTCTTTGATCACACCTTATAAAGATGCAGGGGAGAGAGATCTGCTTTCCAGAACTGTTTCAGGAAGTGGCAAGAATGATGAGATAACTATGTTTAAGGAAAGAGGAGTATTTTGAGAGAGAATGCTGGCAATCTGTCTATTACTACAAGAATTTTTGGAACATTCACTGTTTATTTTGATCACACCTCATATATACATCAGAACCTTAGAATGAGCAATTCTACTTATCTACACTTAAACATTTTTTTTACAGAGTGATACTAAGGGTTAAGGATGTAGCCAAGTGGTGCAGTCTTTACCTAGTAATCACAAGAGCCTGTGTTCAATTGATCTCTGGCATCAAAAAAGGTTTAGGCTAGGTATAAATCTGAAGATGAATATTAAATTTATGTGTATATGTAAAATATATTTTACATGCATGCACACACATGTAATTATGTACATACATGTATGTTCTTACATATATCATAATACATTACAGAATGTTTTTATAGCATCATGTAATTATATTTTTGTAATGTGTGCATTATACATGAGAATCCAATCAAAAAGAACTTTAAATTATTAAATTATCCATTAACTTGCTTCCCAAACAGGTGACTGACACCTTTAATAGTCAAACAGGGGTGTGTACCTAGATAGGATGCACATTTCCTTACAAAGAAGACTTTTTGCATACTCTGAAAATGATTCATTGAATTAGTGCAGTTAATAATATGAAACCTGGATCTTTGAGCGCCAAGCAGGTATTTTCAACAAGGTTTTATTTTAAGCGTAAGGAATGTATATACTGATATCACCATCTATAAATGCTTTCCCTTGCAAGATAACTCAAAGTCATAATCAATCCTTGAAATTCCATGACATGCTTATTTTATATCTTGGTGCTTTAATAGTATAAACCATGCTCTTATTAATCATGGACATATAAACCAACCAGTTTCTATATAATAATTGTCATAGTCTGGAATTTGGAATTTTGAAGATAAAAATGTGTGAACTTCCTGAACGCTTTCTAAATGGCCCAGTGGTAACACATCATAGCTTGCCTGATGTTTTTCACCACAATTATATGCTGCACAGGCAGCTTTGCAATTAAACATTTCTGCAGAAGCACCTTTCGTGTCATAGCATTGTAGCTTCATCTTACTCACACAATCTTTCCAAGCTCTGTAATTGTTTAAAAGAAAGTTCTGCTTCTTCAAAAACTGACATTTCCTACATTTCCTAGGCCAAGTTTCAATAGATTAAAACTGGATTCTAACTGAGTAGATTTGTTAAAATTTGTATTTAAAAATAACTGAGGTAAGGCCCTGAAAACATTGGGCCATATCAGCTGTGTCATATTATAATGGAATGGAGCTCATGTTACAGGTGCTTTTGGATAATTTGTGTAATCATGTGGGAAATGCTACTAGACAATATCAGTAACTGTTTTAGTCTTTTCATTTAAATACAGTTCGTAATAGATGATTAAGATTTTTCCAATGATATACATCAATAATTTATACAACACTGCAATCAAAACTGGTTCATCACTTGTTTTTAGCAATGCATCATTTTAGAAATTTAATTATTCAGTAAATTCATAAGATGAATCAACTAAATATAGAATATCTCATCATCTCTGTAGCAGAAGAGCTGAAGATCATTTAATAATGTGAGGAAATATTTAAAATAATGGTAGCTAACAAAAGATAGAACTTATAGCAATATACAGTCATTTTAAAAATCTGCACTATATTTAACCTCCAAATATTTTTTTGCAGTTTATATAATTGGACTTTTACAATGCTCTGGTCTTCACTGCTGATATTCTGAAATCTTACATGTCTCTTCTTTCCCACTGAGGTCTGCCCTGTCATGTTTTTAGTCAAAGGTAATTTTATACTGGGGTATGAAAGCTCTTAAAATGGTGTTTTATTATTTATGATCCACAGATCTGTACCAGAGGCATTGTTCAGTGTGGCAATTGACACCTCGCATTAGGATGGCTCAGATTACCCTGAGATTACCAATGCTCTCCAAAGAGCCAGCTTAAATCATTCTGGAGGCATCCACAGCAAATATTTCACTATTGATCTAACTGTGATTAAAGAGATTGCTATTATTGAACTGAGTAGTCAACTGTCTCAAAGTTTGAATTCAATCCAAAATAATGAGGTGCTCTTGATTGCGTGACCAACTTCATGTTTTAGGAATGGCCTTTAGTCATTGGTGAACAAACATACCTTTGGAGACAATGATATAGGCAAATTGCCCTCTTTTTCATGATGACATTCTTAGTTTTAATGGAATGAACATTTTTAAAAGTTAATCGATAATCTCAGCAAGCCCTGTGAACACTTTCTGATCAGTTACCCTAAGTTATGCCTTCAAAGGTGTCACATCAGACAGATTGCTTGAGTTACCTACAGAGACACAGAAGTCACCAAAAAGGATTATTCGAGAGTAGAGAGCTGGAGACTCGACAATACCACAGAGACTGTCTCGGAACACAGCTTTCATCTCTCCACAACTGCTCTTGTGTGAAATTTTAAAGCTATGTGAAACTTGACTATTTTAGTTCATAAGGTTTAAGACAAACTTTATTTTTACCACATATGAGAACTTTATCATATATTTAGAGTTCCAATAAATTTAAAACCTCAACATAAAATGTAGCAACCATAGGAATGTTTAGGGAAATATCCATAAGCTATAATACCTTGCATGCATTCATCAGACACTTTGTGTTACTATCTATGGAAATATTATCACAAATTGATAATACACTTTAATAACATCGGTGATAGTCCCCAAATGATTTTTAGAAGTCTTATATATTGAATATCAATATCTACTAAGTATAAGTCAATTATCAAAAGATGTCTTTCATACAGAATGAGAAAAAGTAATTCTTTTCACTTAGTGTGAAGCAAAGATGGTCATTTTGAGGAGGGTGGGGATAAAACTAAATTTTTCACTGTTTATTTTTAATTTTTATGTTGCTTTCTGTGACTTTTCCATACACAGACGTTTTGTCTCAACTATCTATATGATCATTTGGTGCAATTATACAAGGTCAATGTCATGTCAGGAAGTGTACAGGAAATTCAGATGAAAATTCTCCTGTAAATAAGCTTGTATTTTTTCAAAGGCAGCAATTACCACTCTGAACACACTTTCCATGACTATTGAGGTGAACACAATCTTGATCAGTGTGTTGACAGATTCAGATTCATTATAGACTAACCTTCCTGAGAAAATGGTCACAGGATTCTCTGGTCAATCACTTGTGCTAGGAAACTATTTGGGTTTCTTATGCAGATAGCTACCCAGCATGTGACCCTAAAACAAATTGCCCCTTCTTCCAGAAGGAAAACTGCCCTGAAATAGATTGCCCATTTATTCACCCACTCTGATGCACGTTGATTGAAAATTCCAGGGCATGACTTTTCCTGGAGCTGTCCTCTATCTTAATTTTAGCTGTCCAGAAAAAGACAGGGCATCCAAGGTTTCCCATCCCCTCTTTTCAGTCCCAGAGAAACTGCTGTCATTGTGTTACTTTCTGCTGGCCAGGCAGGTATGAGGCATCCACTGAGGTGGATGTTAAAACAGCCACATGGGTCAGCAGGCAGATGGAGAAAAGGACTGGGGATAGCAAAATAGCTCAGGCTTTTTAAAAAGACAGCACACCACGGGGTCACACATGTGCTACTGGGTGATCTGACACTGCAGTACCAACAAGCATTAGATAAGATTTAAAAGTGAGAGGTTTTAATAAACTCTTTTTGGCTAGTTCAGCACATTTAGATAATTTTATTAGATGCTCTGACCTATTATTTAAGAATAATGATGAAAACATTCTTTGAAGGTATGAAAACAGTGCGTTCATTTTATAATAAGTCAAGAAGCCTCATTTTTATAAGAATAGTTTAACAGAGTTGTCAGTTCCTTGCTGAATCACTTAAGTGAGACTAACAGAAATTAGAAAGAAAAGAAAAAATAAAACAGAGAAATCATAGTGAGAGTATAGATTCTAGAGAAACACTCACAGTATCTATCAACTATGAGAAAAAAGTAACCCTAAGAAGTTTCAGAATGTACAATTCTTCTGGCCATTATTAGACTGGTGGTTAGACCACCAACCCTTCAAAACAGTGGTACTCACATTATTTGCCAATACCAGAAGTGGAAATCCGATTTCCAACACCCAATTCTTTTCTAAAGAGTAAGGTGTCTAGCTGAAGGGTGTCATGCTTTTAGAAACACAACTGTAACATTAATGACAGAAATTTTTATAAATAAGGTTCATCTTTCACTTTCTACCATTTGGCCAACAGATGGATTCCTAATAATCTCTTGGGCCTGGGTGACTGTGAGGCTGCTTTTATCTGTAGCGCGAGGACCAACCAACCAGCATCCAGTGTCTGAGGCCCAAGAGTGCTGACAGCTAACATGACTCAAATTGCTGTATTTCACTTCTTCAAGGGGATGCACCAAAACCAAAGTATCCCTTGAAAATCCTTGGGAGGTGGCACTTACCGAAGAAGATAAATGATGCCACTGAGATTGCACAGAGTAAAACCCGGAAGGCCAACATTTGCCACCTGAAGACATTTTAAAAGCACAATTTCCCCCCCCTCAGGAAAAGAATGTATTAAGTTACTATCACCCATCAACTCTTGTCATTATACCAGTTAGAGTTCAGCCAGAGACACAGAATTCACAGGAGAACACTAGTAAGAGCTGGTACAAGGAATTGTCCTACATGCTTGTGAGGTAGGCATGTCTGCAAGCCATCAAATGGGATGGGATGAAAACACTCAGTCAAAAGCTGAAGCTACTTCTCACAGGTAGAACGTCTGCCTCAGAGAAACCTAAGTTCTGCTCTTAAGACCACCCACCTGACTGAATGGTGGGCCCATTTAGACTATCTAGGATTATCTCCCTTATTTAAAATGAGCTGATTATAGACTTTAATTACATGTACAAAAGCCTGTACACTGCACTGTAGCCTAAGCCGACACAAAACTAACCACCAAAGACCCCTTCCAAACATGAAAAGTAGTTTATTGTTTTCACTTTCTGCATTAATAATGAAAAAATTGAATACTCAGGAGAGGAAAGGCAGCTGTGCCCCGTGGAGCTGTCCTCTATCCTAAGTTTAGTTGGCATGCTATGTCACAATCCATAAGTAGGAAACAGATATAAAGAAAATAAAAGAGAGTGGAACTAAAAAGATTCAGAATCTAAGGTGGGTTTCTTGTATTTGAAGGAGGAAAAGAATATTTTAATTATATTTGTAAGTGTATTTTTATCCCCTGTGATTTTCATTTCTCTTAATTCCCTTTTATTCCTTGGCCCTTCCTACATTCAAACAAAACCTAAAGACATCCATTGCCTGCAGAAAGGACTGCAAATCCCAGGCCTGTGAATACCAAAAGGGTTAAATAAGAAGTTCAGAAGAAAAAAAAAAATCTGCCAGAGAAAGTTTCCTCATACTCACCTGCAAATTCCAAGATTAATTATGATTTCCTTTATGGATACTGAAATGGAAAAAAATGGCAAAAGAAAGTAAATCTGAGGGTTAGGATCTTGATGAGACCATGGCCAACATCCCAGCCTGGTTCATTGAATTCTACCACAGAAAGGGGAGAAATGATAAATACTTCACAGGACCTAAAAGTAGCATGTTCCTCATTCATCAGATCTATCCACACATCTGTTCAGATGTGTAGAAGAGGAAATGGAATTTTTCTCCTTCTCATATGGGAAGGTTCAAAACTGATACCTGAATAAGAGAACTGAAGCTGCCGCACAGTAAGGGTACTGGAACCACTGGCATATGTTGGAAAGGAGCACAGCATTAGCAGTGAAGAGCAGATTTTACTTGGTGAGGTAAGTGAGGGACATTTATGAGAATTTACCCTTATATTAGGGCCTGCTTTGGTACCTATTGCTCTGGAACCAATTTAACTTCAATATTTGTTAGATCAGTATCCCGCTACCCAAAGTTTACATGGGAGATTTATAGGTGATATCTTCATCAGTTAATTCTAAAACTTAATAAATATGTTCTAATGGATGCCCTAATCACTTTGTTTGGCGTTTCTCTAATTTAAACATCACAAAATGGTTATATCATGGGACAGCAATGAAGTGGAGTCATGTTACATTTTTACTCCAGAGGCAGAACGTCGACAGGAGGGCTCAAGCTGCATGTGCTGTCAGTAAGATGCAGGACTCCGAGTCCTAAAGGCCTGAGAACACATAGGCCTCGGAGATTGAACTATAATTTGATGACATGTTGCTGCCATTCCTTACCTGTTCATCTTGCAGCCGGTGCCCTGACTTATCTTAATAAGAACTGTTACATTCTGGCCCAAGTTTGCATCCCTGGGAACTCGCAACCAAGGAACACCAACCCTGTTGAAACTCTCAGCTCCTCAGCATTAATGGCAAATTTGGATTGCCTGTGGGGCTCTGGCTGATGTATAACTTCTGCCTCACCCAAGCATATTGTTAGTCCATAGCCTTGAGTGCAGAAATAATTGACAACCTGCTCCATCTCCTCCTGCACAAGACTGCAGGGCATAGTCATCCACGTTAAACAACTGATAGGTGACTGCTTCAAATATTGGAGGCTTCTACTGAGTCATGTTCAAAGGCGAGAACTTTCTAGAGAAGGAAAAGGAAATCTCTGTACCAGTTTTCAACTTTCTGGTTACATCACTGATCAGGACTAACAAAAAAGAATGCATATTCTAAAAGTGGTAGGCAAACCTATCTAAATCCACAGGACACAGACCACAGATATAAGGGAGCTATACATGTAACACTTTCCCAGCGCTGAACAGTTTTATAGTTGTAGTAGTAGATGTGTTTTTTAAGGAGTTGCTATATAAAAATAACCAAATGATAGGCAGAAAGTTGGCTTTTCCATTTTGGATAATTTAATTTAAATGATTCTCTTTTCAATTTTTGTCAGAATTGTAGAAATGTCAAGGATATAACTTTCATGTTACGAGTCATTCCTCTAGTCATCTACTGGTATATAATAAGCTATCCCAGGAACTTTTGGTTTAGATAATGTACTACCCCTCACACTTCTGAGAGTCAACAGGCTTGGCTATGTGACTCCCCTCAGCGTCTTTCTTTTGATGTGGTCAGATAATGTCAGATGCTGATGTCATCTGAAGACACCTCCACTCATACATCTAGCACTTAGGTTTAAAGGATGAAACACTTGGAAATCAGCAGGCATCTCTCTCCATTTACCCTGAGCCCATCCATGTGGAGAGTTTGTGCTTCTGTACAATAGCAAATGTTCTAGTAGTTGAGCTTCTCACCTGGTAGCTGATAGAAGGTGTACTCTTAGAGAAAGAAAGGTAAGCTACCAATCTCTTAAGGCCCATCCCAAGAAACAGAAAGAATTTCATTAATGCAGTGTCATTCCGGTTAAAATAGACAGAGGATATGGGGTTTTTTTGTTATTTTTTTTTAAATTTCCCCCCAGGAAAGAATTCTCTGTATATAGATAAAAAAGGTCAAAAAAGTGTCATTTTAATCCATTATAGTTAATAATGACAGTCAGTTTTTTCAATTGGTAGATTTTATAATTAAAATATCTGTAACTATTATCATGACCTCAGAGGTAAATATGCAAATACTTCATATTTGACTTGTACATGATTAGAGTATTGTGGGCTGTGATAGGCTGAATTCTCTTTTATATAGTTCATCAGAAAGGTCATCTATGACCCACAAAGAGTTCAGAATCAGTAAACATTCCTGTGAATGCGTTATGATACTGAATACAGTATGTTGCATTAATTAGACTACATTTTATATGAAGAATTATAAATTCAATTTCAATGGATTTCACAATACAAAATATATTAAACCGCAGTCTGTTCTTCTGAATATTATTTAAAAATATGTACATTTTTATATGGCATAATTATCCAAATCATGCTCATGTCAATTATACAGGGGCATCTTAAAACATAACAAAGTTATATTAATTAAAATACATTTTGCTGTGGGTAACACAAAAGGCAAATATCAGCAGTTTGGATATAGATGTGTAACTTTTTTACAATGATAACTTTGAAAATAGGTAGTTCCAGAGTGGTGGCTATGATATTATTACTGGCACTGGATTTTTAAGGTATTTTGCACTGTCCTTCCAACATGTTGATGCCCCCTTTCTTAGCTTTCTCGCTTGATAATCACAAAATGCCTTTCACCATGCCAAGCATACTTGTTATTCTGTATTTCAGAAATTTAAAAATGGGAAAGAGAATGCTTTTCTTTATCAGGGAGGATAAATCTCCCACAAAGCCTAGGGTAAATATTCCCTTACATTCTACAAAACTAGGACATATGTCCACCCCAGTGCGTGACAGGTCTGTTTTTACTCAATTCAAGAGGAAACTGCTTTATTTAATATTTCAAATGATATTTTGCTACCAATGAGAAATGAAAAATAGCTTTTATAGGCAATGAGATGAATCTATAAAATAAGGTTTCTGTACAATTGTATGAAAAAAAAGACGTTATTTTTTTCAAAGTTTTCAGTGAGGGCTGTGGGCTTTTTGATAAATTCCCAAATGATTTAGCATTACCTGTGTTAGCACTGTCTCTAAGTGCTGTCCTTAATTTTACAAATCTAAAGGTTACCAAACTCCCCTTACTGGAGGCATTTGACAGACTCCCATAGTCTATTTATATATAATTTTTAAAACAGCTTTAATGTTTTTGCCCCACATCTGCTAGAAGTTAGCAAATAGAGCTAATCTACCAATACTAATATGGTGGTACTTTGGACTGGCAAACTTTTGCCCTCCATAACCTTAAGAATCCCCTTTCCCCTGCCCCATTTCCCTGAAATATGAGATTGAGATAAAAGTTCCTGGCTCAAAAACAACCTCTCAAAGAGACCCCAATAATTTCTAATTACCCCTGACCAGCCCAATAAATTACCTAAATTATAAAGTCATATGATGTCAGTCTAATGCCACTCCTCACTTCTGAGTTAGATCCCATGAGATAATAGAGGCAAACTTTAAAACTAAAGGAAAGACCTGGGCTACTTTTAAACAATGATTTATTCAGTAAATTGAAAGTATAACTCTGATAAATGTACCTAAACCTCAGATCTCAGCCCATGCTTTTCCACTAGGACTCTTTCTGATATTAAGATTCTGAAGTTCTTCTAACTGGCTTAAATGTTCAAGTAAGATTTCAAGCCCTTTGCTCATTTAAGTTTCCTGAAAAGTAGTTATTCTCTTTCTTCAGTAAATGACATATCAGAGACTTGATGGCTCTATCCTGCTCTCTTGACTATAATTAGAATGGTGGAAAAGGATGGAGTTCCTAGTTCATTCATGCCTTGCAATTTGTCACTCAACAAACACGGTATGAGCAACACTTGTTTTCCAGAGATCTAACTCAAGGTCTCTCCCCTCATGGAGCAGGTAATCAATCCTTTTCCATAGAATGAAGAAAATACTTCGAGGGAGATAGCAATTATATTTTTGAAACAAATTTATCAAAATAATTAATCAGTGTAGAAGTTTGAGAATGTTGAAGTAATACTTATGTGAGTACTGAGTGGTTAGGACACATCAAGATAAAAGACAAAACATTTTAAAGTTACTTATGTCCTTTTATGTGTTATAAGACAAATTAAATCCAGAATTTACTTTCAGAAATCCAACTCTTCTTTCTCAGAAATGAAAATGGTAGTGAGGTGTTTCAATTAAAAATAACTAAAAAGAAATAAATAAAAATAAAAAATTAGGGGCCAGGGATTTAGCTCAGTGGCACAAGTGCCTGCCTGGCAAGTGTGAGGTCATAAGTTTGATTCCCGGTACCCAAAAAATTTTAACAAATAAAATAAAATAATAAAAAATAAAAAATATGTCAACATTGTCTCCCTAGCATAAGAAACTGAAAGAGCAAATAAGATCTAAAAGGTACAATCGATATTATGAAAGGGAAAGAAACTACTCAAAAGGAAAGAACAACTGGGATGGGGGAGAGGAGAAAAGAAGAAAGAGAAAAGAAAAAATATATATACACACAAAATAGCTAAAATGATTATATTATTAATTTCTATTAGTTCATTTAAAAGGAAGGTTTGTGCTTATATGGCTTGATTAATTATTCATGTCTATATCTTGTAATCTGAGCAACTACTTTGAAGATAACAATATGCAATATATTAACCATTGTTAATCTTCTATTATCATGTTTTGAAATTCTGAGTCATTTTTATTGTTTACTTTTCTTCTTTAAAAAAAAATAAAAACCACTATCTAGATTTCAGGAATGTTTGGAACACACAGGCTCATTTTAAATAATTGATACATAAGGTGAGGAAAAATTTTGTTGATCTATTTTAATAAAAATATTACAATGAATTCTAACCAAATGAAATTGACTTTGCACATTCGAATACAATTTTAAATTGCTAAAACTAGATTATAAACCATACTGAAAACCTGATAAATTAGTCCTCAAAAAACTGCTTAGGTTGTGAGAGGAGGAAACTTTCACATTCCAGGATTAAATTCTTTAACTTGCTTTTAGTTTCTTTTCTTTCTCCCTCCTCGTATTTCTGATCCTAAGAGATATGGTCTTATTTGTGCAACATTTCAAGCAGTAGAAAGGTTTTTAGAAGGTAGACATTTGACAGTAGCTAATGAAGCCAAGATTCTACCCTGGAGATATTCCCAGATTATGATTGCCAAGCCGTGAGCATCTGCATCTTTGCCTTACGTAGGGTTTTCCGTGGCTCTACATGGAATCCATTGATCCGGAGGCTGACAGAATGCTAAATTTGCACAGAGAGCGCAACACATCTTTTCCTTCAAATTCTACCTGGCGCGCTTAATACCTACTCCTCTGCTGTGCCACTACGTGCAGCAGAAGAGGTTGATAATTAATGTCTGCTTCTCTCTAGATACTCGCTGCCCTAGAAACCTCAAGGCAAGTGCATGTGTACTTTGTAATAATTGGTGATTGTCCTGAGTGTTTTGAGAGGGGGGCAGAATGAAGGGCTGAACTCAAGCATTACAGAGGCCACCCAGCCTCAAGGACCTCCACAGACAACACTGGAAAAGTAGTTACTATTATGATCCAGGGTGGCAGATCAATCTTGAATGGATAGCAGGTGTTTCTACTGCAAGGAAAGGAAGGGACTGAACTGGCAGAACACAGGGCAAACTGGCAGTGGATTATCATTTGATAAATTGGCTTCTTTGAGGTAAGTATTTAGTCTCCTATGTCAGAAAGCCTAAAAATAAGTGTTACTGTCAGCAACTTATCTTTAAATAAGTTTAGAAAAATTGATATCTCTGTTTAGGCTAAATCATATCATAGAAGAAATTATTTTAGTCCATAAATGAAGGAAAATTTTATAGAGGCATTAGTGACAAATAGTCAAGTATAAAAAATTGAGTCAGAAAATTTTCTAGTCAATCTAGTCAAAAAATTGAAACTAATTTAATAACTTGGTATATTGATATGTATGTAAAGCTTTGAACTTCCCTTAAAGCAGCATATGCAGCTATATAGCTTATGAAAGAACTGGGAAATGTTATACACAAGTATTAGCAGCTGTTCCGGAGAACACAGCAGCTGCAAGACAAAACAAAAGTTTTCAGTGATCAAAAAGATCAATAAAGCTATTCATTTATTCTACAGTATTGCACCTGGATTTGCTGATTTATATGTTTGGTCAAATTGTAAGAAAATTTGTTTCATTTCATTGCTAAAACTGCGACAATGTTAAACAAACAAAATAACAGTTTATTGTGATTGTTTGATATTTTAATTTAAGTACAAAAAGACTTAAAATAGGTAAAAAGTGAAGTAAACTTCTGGGACTGTTATTTCCTATGAAATGTAAAAACAATGAGGTTCACCACAGGAAAAAAGTTAAAGTTAAATTTTAAAAACTAATTTTGATATATATTAAAGGAAATAATTTAAATGTGCAACTACAGAGCAGTCTCCAAGATTAATTTAATAATTCTGTTCTTCCTATAGACAAAAATGTGACTATTCTCAAAATTTTAACCTGAAAACTAAGAAAAATATACTCCTCAGAAATAAGCCTCAAGAGTGTCTCCATAAATGAATCATGAACTGGAATCTATATTATGTCATTTCCGTCTCTGGCATTTCTGACTGTTTGGTGACCTAGAAAAAAAGAAATAAAAAGACAATTAGTCCTCTGGAACTCAGCTTCTGTATGCATATTTTTGAGGAAGGAGGATCAATGAGCTAGTCTTTGACCCAGTTCTAGGCCCTATACTAAGGATTTTCAATAATTAATCCACTTAATTGTTACAAAGCACCGTTAGGTAGATACTATCCTTATCTTCATAGTACATGTGAGGAAACTAAGGCTTAGCTAATTTAAACAAATTACCCATGGTGAAAAAATTTAAAATCCCAAGGTTGGAATCATTATCAAGTTTCCTTCTACATATGCCGTTATAATTGAAAAATACTATTTAAGTACAATTGGAATTAAAATATTATTTAAATAATTGAATTAAATTTTAAAACTTGAATGTCAATATAGGTTAAACTAAAATATGGTCATATAATTTCTATGTACATACTGTTTCCATAGCAAATTTTGGCTATCTAAATCTGCACCATAAAAATAATAATTTTGTAATTCCCGGACAGATCCACGTTATTACAAATGTTGCACCCAGCCAGTACTTGTTATAGTATGCCCACCTTCAACCATGAGCTGATTTTCAATCTGCTAACTCTCAGACTCATTTGAAGTGTCGCTGGCTAGTTAAAAACTAGCTTTAATTTTTTTTCCCACTCTGTGGGTTGTCTTTTCACTTTATCAGTGATTTCTTTTGCTGTGCAAAAGCTTTTTAGTAAGGTGAAATCCCTTTTGTTGACTCTTTCTATTATTTCCCTTGCAGTTTGAGTTTGTCCATGAAGCCTCTGCCTGCACCTATGTCTTCAAGATGTCTACCTACTTTCTCTTCCAGTAGATTTAGTGTTTCTCCTTTAGTATTTAGATCCCTGATCCATTTTGATTTTAGTTTAGTGCATGATGTTAGACGTGTGTCTAGCTTTAGTCTTCCGCATGTGGAAAGCCAGTTTTTCTAGCACCATTTATTAAAGACACCGTCTTTCTTCCAGTGAACATGTTTGGCTCCTTTGTCAAAGAGAAGGTGGGTGAGAAGGTGGGTGAGCATGTTTGGGAATGCATCTGCATCTTCTGTTCTGTTCCACTGATCCTCAGGCCTGTTTTAGGGGTATTTTTTTTTTTTTTTTGCCAATACCATATCATTACTTATATCCAAAACATATAAAGAATTGAAAAAAATCAGACCTTCCAAATGTAAAGACCTAATCCAAAAGTGGGCATCTGAGATGAATACACACTTCGCAGATGAAGAAATACAAATGGCAAATAAATACATGAAAAAATGTTCAACATCACTGGTTGTCCAAGAGATGCAAATTAAACGAACACTGAGATTCCATCTCACCCCAGAAAGAATAGCTATCATCAAGAAATCAACTGATAACAAATGCCAGAGGGGTTGTGGAGAAAAAGGAACCCTCCTCCACTGTTAGAGGCAGTGTAGACTGGTACAACCACTGTGGAAATCAGTGTGGAGAATCCTCAAAAAACTGGGATTGGAGGTCTATTTGACCTAGCTATTCCCCTTCTGGGTATCTTCCCAGAAGAATTAAAATCATCATAACACAGTGATATCTGTGCACCCATGTTTATAGCAGCACAATTTGTTATAGCTAAGAAACAACCCAGATGTCTATCAACTGAAGAATGGATAAAAAAGATGTGTTTTTTTATATAATGGAGTGCTACTTGGTCATGAAAAATGATAAAAAGGAATCTTTTATAGATAAATGGATGCAACTCAAGAATATACTCATAAGTGAAATGTCAGAGTCATATGTGTAAACATCATATTGTCTGACTAGTGTAAAAAAAATGAACAAGTAAATAAGATCTGAAATGTACAATAGATATTGTGAATTAGGAAGAAACTGTTCAAAAGAAAAGGTAAACTGTGATGAAGAAAGGGAAAATGAAGAAAAGAAAAAAGGAAAAAGATGTGTATATACAAGATGGTTAAGATTGTTACATACTAGTTTCTCTTAGTTCATTAAAAATAAGATTTTGTGCTATAGACAAGGTATCTTGCCTATATCTTCTACTCCGAACTGCTACTAAAATGACAACAATACACAGTGTATCAACTACTGAAACCATCCTAATAGCCTGTTTTGAAACTTGTTTCCATTGATACATTTATCTTTTTTTAAAAGGAAAGAATAGCTGTGATGGGGAAAAGGAGAAAAGAAGAAGGATTATATATATATATATATATATATATATATAATCCTTCTTCATATATATGTATATGGAGAAGATATATGAGATAATTGTACTACTGTTTTCTATTGGTTTGTTGAAAGGAACAATTAATGCTTAATTGTTTTATCAATCATGCAATCTTGCATGCATACATCTGGTGATCTGAGCAACTATTTTAAAGATAACAATATGTAATATAACAACTATTGTTAATTTCTTATCACCTTGTTTTGAAATTCTGTACAATTTTTATTGTTTTTTGTTGTTTTGGTTTTGACTTTGTGTTAGTATTTTTGTTTTTTTCCTCTTAAAATAAAAAAAAAATTTAAAAAGAGAAAAAAAAATAGCTTTAACTACAATATTCCCGTAGATCACCAAGATACAGGGTTCCAAAATACATCTCATTTTGATGACTTGAGATCATCAGGAAAACAAAAATACTATTCATTTGGGAAGTCAAAGCAGTAGGTATAGACACACCACAAAGCATGGAGAGTGGTGAGGCAGGGAAGGAGGCAGAGCTGAATAACATTCACATACTGATGGCTGCTTCTGCCAAAGAGTTTCAAGAAATGCACAAACACCAAGGTTCAGGGCAGCCCATCAAATTGTGCAGATGAATGGGAAAGTATAGGAACTGTTTTCAGAATCCCAACAAAAAATAATGACAGACCTGGGCCTTCAGATTCCTGGCCAATTAGATGTGATTCTTTTACAAACACTTATAGAGTGTTCTTAGCAAAGGACAGCTCATTCATTCAGCTTTAGCTTTAACTCTAATTCTAACCAGCAGAAATGTTAGAAAATACTACTTATATGAATGATATTTTTAATGTATTAAAACAATATAATCCAGTCTCCTAAACATTTAGTGTATAGTATTCCATATATTGTTGCACAGACATGTCTTTTTCTCATAAAAGTTTAAAGTATGTTATGGGAATGGTAATGATACATAATACATATTTAACTGCTTAATAATTTACATTTTGTTAATTATTTTGACTGATTTGGGGTAAAGATTTTTACAACACATCAGCAGACCATCTGTTGCCTTTAGAATTATTAATAAATACTCCCTGAACTAAGTATTTTTAATTAAAAATAGAATGCTGCATGCATTAAGGCCCATCTTAAGTGGCATGCTCCAAAAGGGATTGATAGCAGATGCAGCTGCCAATCTTTAAACAGTTTGAAAACATTACGAACTTTTATTCATAAGGAACTGCCTGGATCTGGCTGATTAGGGACCAATCTGTTGAGTCTTCAGATGCCTTCTGCTATGGAGAATCCAAGAGCCTCTGAACCAATACAAATTATATCCCCTATTCTTTATACTATTTTATGCAGTGACCAAGGGGTCAGACCAGTGCACATCCTTTCTGCTTGGTAACTACCTCTTTTTGGCTTTTATCCTTGGAAGAAAAGCAACGGTACAAATCATCTGACAAAGTAATGACCTTGGAGATTATAAACTCTGTGATCCAACAATGTGAAAAGCACATCTCCACGACAGTCACCCAAGGTTTTGGTACTGCCTTTATATTTTCTAGCTGTGTGACCATGAGAAATTCATCCAAACTTTCTGTTCCTTAGAGTTTTTATCAGTAAACTACTAGCACTGTCTCCTTTATATGGATAGTTTGCAAATTGACAAATAATGGATACAAACTCCCTGAAATCACTTACTATGCGATTAAGTGCTTTATTTATGATAGCCCTTGGAACTTCAGTGTGCTGTCATTACTCAGAGTACTTCTGCAATCTTCCTTTGAAGATCACCTTTGAAAAATGAGCCACAATCTTTTGTGTTTTCTTAAAGCTACATAAATTTATAAGTTACAATCTTCTTTCAAGCACAAGTTCAACAAATGGAATAAGGGGAACTCGACAAGGGAGGGAAAGAGGGAGGGAGGGAAGAAAGGAAGGAAGGAAGATGGAAGGAGGGGAGGAAGGGAGGAAAGAAAGGAAGAGGTAAAGGAGGGTGAAGAAAGAAAAAAGAGAAACAGGAAAAAAATAAACACAAGGAAGATGCAAAAAGAATGTCAAAATTCTGTAATTCTGAATCAAATTTCTAAAAAGATAATTCCTTTTCTAAATGTTAGACTTGTTAACTAAATGTGTGGCTGACCCCTGGACAGCGCTGCTGGCATGCATGGACTCTGGCTAGCACACGGCAACAAGGCCCTGCTCATGGTCACAGCACTCTACTAGAAAACGGCGCTCGCTTTCCATTCTGTGAATGCACAGGCCTAGAAAGAACTAGGGTCTTGGAGCGATTACACTTGAGATATTCATGCTGAGATGTGGGGCAAGCACAGTTTCTGCCACGAGAGCTCCCTATGGTACGGGAGCCTACGGTGAAAACAAGACTCTGAATGAAAGGTTTTAACGTCCTCCCTCACCTTGGTCAAGTCCTACAAACTGCACAAGGTGCATTCAGTTCTACTGCCTGATTAGATCATCAGAACCACGCTTTCAAGTCACCATTGTTATCGTGCTTTTGTGGATTAGAATGCCCACTGAGCCCCAAAGAGCTTAAGTGGCTTCCACTTCAGTGGCAACAGAGCCAGAAAGTCAAGAGACAACATGAAATTCAGAGCTAATTGCTTGCTATTGCTGGCCTTAGTGGCTTTAAAACCGTGAAATGCAGAACTCCGTGGTTCCTTTGGGTGTTTGAAGAAGCAGCCATGAGCTGGGGTGACCCCTCACCCCCACATCTCCTGCTTCCCAGATTTAGGGGTGGTTCACACAGCAGAGGTCCAAAAGAGATTTGTTTATTGTTTTTCATAAAACAAAATTCTTTTACAGCTAAGAATTTTTTTTTCAAAATATTCAAGAAATCCTTTTATTAACAAAACTTCCTCAGATCGGCACAACTTTAGATTTTATGTGCCTGATTTATTTCCTGTTTCCATTATATATAATGATTCACATGGAAACCTATCAGTCTTCTCTATGTTAAGTGACATGAATTGATCTGATTATATTACAGCATAATCAGCAACAGAGAAGAGTTTGATCTAGACTCATGCTGCTCAAAGTACCATCAACAAATAGTTACTGGATCTGAGATCGGAAGCCTGTGCCAGAGTGCAAATCGGCCCATTGCTTTTTTTATATGGAAAAAGTCGGGTTACAACACAAAAGTGCAAACTTACACAAAGCCCTAAGTTGTTTTATATTCTAGGACAGCTTGAAACGTTGTCACTATTTACAAACCATTTTCTGGGACACTTTAAATAACGCTGTTTTCAATGCCAGACGTACTTAGGCCTTGGAAACTTGCTTCCACACGTGTGACCGGACTTCTCACCGCTGTCAGCCTCTCTGATGAGTCCTTCTCTGTTTCTTCTGTCTACTCCATGGCCTGACCACTAAAGCTGGACTTTTCACCACCCTGTCCTGTGACTGAGACCTTATTCTTCAGTCTTTCTCTCTTCACTCATCTTGGATAAATTGTATGTATCTACGATATCAAAACCTTTTTAGTATATTTCCCTTTCATCTCTGACTTCTCTTCTAAACTCCAGACTGCATTTAATGCCCACTAGCCATCTTTATTAGTACAATCACCTAAAATTTAATATTTCTAGTGAAAAACAAAAACCTGACCCTATACTCCTGCTTCAAGTATGTTAACCAAGAATGCATTGAGAGAAAAAGACGACAATTTTGAAAGAAGAGAGGAAAAGAGAAGGCAGGAGAGAGAAGGAGAAAGGAGCAGAAAGAAGCCGTTTCGGCTGTGATTGGCCATCAGCGGTGTTGCAGTGGAGCAGCTACATTTATTCTATGGACTGTAGCAAAGGGAGAAGATCTGTCTCCAAGGAATATATGGGATTGTTTTTCAGATAACAGAAAATGATGTCAGGGAGGCAAATGTTCAAAGTGTGTTATGTATATGTATGACCCTGCAAAAATAAAACCTATTATCTGTATAACTAACAAAACCGAGTGAAAAAACAAACACACAAAAAGATAGTCTCTCTTCACATATCCAGAACAGAGAGAGACAGGGAGAGGGAGGGGGAGATGAAGAGGCGGGAGAGAAACAGAGAGAAAAACAGAGAGAGAGAGAGAGAGAGAGAGAGAGAGAGAGAGAGAGAGAGAGAAAGAGAAAAGCAGAGACCACAGTATCACGTGTGCTGCCTCCGCTATTATCTTCAGTTGATTAAGTCACCAGGTGTTCACCAGATTTTAATCTGAAAACTTGGTAAACCTCATTACTGCTTCTTTCTAACCTATATCCATGGCTAAAGCCAAGAACAAGTATAACTATTTTTACCTCTGAATAATCTAGAAAATAATCCCAATGCAATTAATTATTCCCGCTAATTTTACTGTAAATTTCTCTCCTTCACTCCATATATATTTTTCAAATTAAAACATTGATGTAAAAAATATAGATTAAAATACAAATTTCTGAGATTAATTAATGGATTTTTCCGTTGTAGATTTTGTCTGCTGCATTTGGAATTGCAAGAAAAGACAACCGATCTCCAGGATATCCACCAGAAACAATTTTCAGTTTTGAATCTAATTATTTTCAAATCTTGAAGCTATTTTTTCAGTGCCTTCCAGACACCCTTAAGGTCTTCCATCTGCCCTCCTTGAACTTCCTTCCACTGTATATACCATGCTCTTCCATGATAAGACTCTATATTAACCATTTTTTTTCCTCTAAACTTTTAACTGCATCTGCAAGGCCAGTCATACTTCATACATTTCCATTACATTCCTGATTAACAAAACTTGATTTTCCTTTAGGATATCATTTCACATGTGGCTCTCCCACTTGGAAGCTGCTTCTTTACCTGAGACTGTACTCATTCCAGGATTTCTAGACAAGGAAGGGCTTTTCCACAGCAGGTCCATCCACTCATCAGTCAGAGAGACACTGGTATTGATTGTATTGGATAATTCCTTTGTCTTCATCAATTTGACCTCAGTTCCTCTTACCATTTTCACTTATTGAGAACCTTAATGCCAGGAACACTAATTTTCCTCCACTTCAGGTTCTGCCATGTTTACTAGCTGCTGCATTGCCCAGAAGTATGATTGAACCAGCACCTCACTCTTTCAATTACGTTTCCTTGTTTCAAGGCACCTTGACCTGAATTTTTCTACAGTCCTCCACTTCTGTTGTCACACATTGGGCAAATCCTCTATGCAGTCTGCATCCAAAGAACTCCACTTCCAGACCACACCCAACCATCTTTCCTACTCCCACTCTTGAACTCCTCTCACAAAATTCTTTGTTCTTGTAGGAACTTCCAATTGTTTGACCCTTTGTTTTGTTCCAGTCAGTGTTTTCTTATATTCCCTTCTGTGATTAAATAAATTATGACCCACAAAAACTATATAATCATCAATGTTTTTAATATTTTTCCTTGTCCTTCTATATTTTATTGTTCTGAAAAACTAAACCAGTGGTGCAGTTCAATCTTTCCAAGACCTCCATCCAGTCTTCTGAGAATCGCCATTGAATTGTCTTCAAAACTTCTACCCACTCCACATGCCACCATCTCCACAAACCAAAAACTGATAGATTTTTTGCCTATTAAAAATAATGTATTTCCTCATTTTGTGTAGTTACATACCTATCTCCTTCTGTGGACATAATGAAAATAAAAAGTCTATTTTAATCATGCTTTTTATTACTGGTGCTTTGCACACTGAGTTGTTGAATACAAGTTAAATAGATGATGTATTTTGATATTATTCGTGATCCGTTGGACAATAGGTTCTACACTTTATAGAAAACCTTGGAAATTCTTACTATTCTCTGTATGGTTAGAATTTTTAGTTACTGTCCTAAAACACATTATTTTTACCAAGGAAAATATAATTAATTTTCTCCTTGTTAAATGATCAAGTTATTTTAATAAAAAAGCATATTTATATATTTAAGACAAAGTGGATTAGAACTATAGAGGTGCAGAGGACCCATAAGCATATCTAAATGACCATCACCATATTTGTGAAAAGACTGATCCTGTACTAGAATGGAGAAAGGATTCTCTTTTCAGCAAATGATTTGTCTTTCACATAAATTACAAAAATGAATTGTGGATAATTTATGTATCTAAGTTTTACAGGGAAAAATAGAGCATTTTTATACCAAAATTAAAATTAAACTGATAAAATCTTCAAAAACCTGGAGTCTCTAGAACACTAATACATCACTGGTAATCATGTGAATTGCCACAGACACTTGGAAAACTGTTAGTATCTTTTAAAGCTAGACATATGTATATTCTATGATCCACTTATTACACTGCTAGAATTATGTCCTAATGTTCATTTGAAGACCTGAGATTGTTGATAGATGTGGTATTAAACAAAAGTTCAAATTAAAACCAACCTACATGTCCAACAATTGAATAGAAAAGTTGTTATATGTTCACAGAGTTAAATATTATAAAGCAATGACAATAAATGCTATTACGACAAACTATTTGAGCAAGCATAAACATAGACTTGAGGAAAAGAAGTTACATAAAAGAATCCAGGATGTCTGATTCCATTTATATAAAATATACAAGTGGGAAAATCTAATATCTAATGGGAAAAAGTCAAAACTATGGTTATCCTTAATAGAAGATAGCTGAGTTAGTCATAAGAGGAATTCAAGTGAATGACATGGGGTGCCGGTTACAAAACATATATTATTAAAAAATAATAATGTGAGTCCAGGGCAAATAAGGAAAGGACCAAAATTCAAAAAGAATAAACAAAAAGAATAAACTCTTACAAATTGAATATGAAAGTCCCCATGCTTAAGAACTCATAAATATATAAACTCTTCAAAATTTAATTATAGATATACTTAGGTTCCATTTTATGGGATTCCTTCAACCCTTTGATATTATTTCTGCATTAAAGAACTTTAAACAACTCTTTGGTGAATTCCAAATACTTTGGACAATAGAATAGATACAGTTTTGTAAATGAGCATTATTTTGTCTTTATCACAACAGAATACACTGTTCTGTTGTGTCCTAAATAATCATTTTGCAGTTCTTTTCCCTTAAAAATATCTTCATACCCAAGGTTTTCTAGAATACTATTGGTGTACTTAAACAAAATTTGGATGTCAGAAACACCATCTTCTTTTAAAAAAGCATGTTTGCTTTCTAATTGGAAAATTATATTACTTTGGCACAAATTGAAAAGAAAAGCCATCAAATAAGATGTAGGCAATGTTAAATGACTGAAGATTATAAAAAGCTTTTATAACTTGGAATCCCAAGTTACACACTAGCTAACGTGCATTCAAACAATGTGGCACTTTATGGTAAAGTGTGAGAAAAACATACTATATTAAAGCAATTTATTTTCATTTTTTAGTTCTGCATTCATCTGTGATAAATGCCGTGAGACAATAGACTACAGGTGGCAGATTGTTATTTAATAGGCAAAAATGTCAAAGCTAAACTATCCACTTCTGCAAAATGCCTCCAGGTAAAAGAGAAAGGCTATTATCTTTGAGAATAGCATTAAATTCCTTAATAATTGCCTTAAGAATGTGCTTTAGTCATTACAGACTCCAACAGCAGTAACTTAGTTTCCTAATATTTTTCAGGACAGATTTCTTAGAAGAGTGAAGATAAAATCTGATAGTACATGCATTCTTAACTCAGATATAGAACAGATAAACAAAGTCATAGGACCTTGGGCATTTCCCACCCAAATTCATAATCTGGAGAAATAACAAATTATTGTGTAAGTATTTTTACAGGACAGGAACTCTGCTACTGATTAATGTGGCTTATCTCCCTTAATAATTATGCAAAGGCTGAGGTAGGAGGATCACCAAGAGTTTGAAGCCACCTGGGCTATATATTGAGTTCAACGCCAAGATGAACTGCATGTCAAGTCCCTGTGTCCAAAAATCAAACCAAAACAAAACAAAATATAAATTAAAATAAAACTTCAAGGTCATGAGCTAAATAATCTCCAAATATAGCTGCCATTTATTCTCTTTCATTACAGGAATGCTGTTCTCCATACCAGGTGATGATAGAGTCTAATTCTATACTCCTTGTGCCTGGGCTGGCTTTGTGATCTCCTTTTGAAAAACAGAATTGTGACCTACTAGGTTATAAAAAACCTTAGCACTTCCCCATTAACCTTTAGCAATGTTTACCCTTGGAATGCTTCTTCTCAGATCCAGATACTACATAATGAGAAGCCCCAGCCCGGAGCTCAATTCATGAGCCTGCAACGTGTAATGTTACTGTCTTGAACTTCTTAGTAATTTTAAACAAAAGATTCTGTATTTTCATTTTGCACTTTTTTGGCCCTGTAAATGATGTAGCTGATCTTGTGCAAGCCACATGGACAGGCTGGATGCCCAGTGTCAGCACTACTTGCCAAACACATCAATGAGCTACCTTGGAAATGCAGCAAGGTTGAGCGTTTAAGTGGCAGCAGTCCCAGTCGACATCTGAGTACAACTCCAGAAGAAGCGCAAATGAAAACTACCAAACTAAGGCCAGTCAACAGCGACAGCACTGAGAAACAATACAATATTCCTTTAAGCCATTAAGTTTGGCATGGCTTGTTACATGATAACATAAGTGTGACAGGTAGATACTATGATTAATTCATTTGCTCTTTATAACAAGATTAAAAAGTATCATATACTAATATTGTCTATCCTATGTTCACATTTAGAAACAAATTTTTCTAGCAGTACAATTAAGAAGTAGAAGTAAGGAATCTAACTCAGGTATTTACACATATAGCCCTGCCAGATGTTGTGGCATACTCCTATAATCCCAGCTGCAGAGGCTGAGGAGGAAAAGGTCAGGAATTTGACAATAGCCTGGACAGTGTAGGTAGATTTCCACTTCAAGAACTAATAATATAAAATGAAATAAATAAGCACATAGTCAAAGCTGTGGTTTCCTAATCTTTAAGTGAAATATATAGCAATATTATGTGATTTTTCCAAGTTGTTCTTTCTTCTGTTTTTTTTGTTTGTTTTTTTTTTTTTTTTTTTTTTTGGTGCCAGGAATCAAACTCAGAACTTTGTACTTGCCAGGTAGTTGCTTATGCCACTGAGCTATATCCCTATCCCCTTGTCCTTTCATTTTTATCTACTTTTGTTTCACTAGAATTTTTCCCAGTTCCCTCTCTGTACATTTACTTTTTATGATCCTAAATTGTCATGGATGAAATTTGAGGATTAATGCCTTGGGCTGTATCTTCTAGGACCTCCTCATTTCCTGAAGAGACATCTGAACATTAATACTTGTAGATACTTCCAGTGCAATGTGAGCCAATTATGCAACAGTAGTGCACTAATCATTCTCCATGACGTTTGTTCAACTTTTATGCTTATGTCCTCTTCTATCCCTTGCAAGGTCATCATTAATTCCTAATTGATCAAAATTATTTTCCCACACATACACACCCATGAGGGCTTTGTGCTGGGAATTCAGTTCTCAAAGGGGAATTTAAGACCAAGTTTCAGATGTTCAAAAACTGATGAACCAGGTAGTTGACCTGAATCAGCTAATTAAGCTACAGGAAGTCACCAGGGAAAGAAAAAACGTCATTACATTCACTTTGCTAAAAAATAACAATTTCAGGGTTTCTGGGAAAGCAAAGGGATATGTTAAACATGCAGAATTTCTTAAAATTTTGTTCTACTTTGTCTATGATTCAACTTTTTTGTTTCTAGTGTTAGCCTGAAGGATTGAGTAAAACACTTAACAAACCATTTCTTTATTGAAATTGTTAATTAACTGTAAGTCTGAAAATCTATTCTGAGTTATTCTTCTGTTTAGGTTTGATTTTTTTTAAATTAGCTTGGATGAATGTTAAGGAGAAAAATTCTTTTTTAATAAATAACTTTATTTCTAATCCATGATGCTTATATAATATCCTTCATATTTGAAATGTGTATAGATTTAAGCACACAATCAGACATATCTAATTGACAACAAAAGAGACTAAATAACAACCAGAAATCTATAATACTATCATATATTAGTTTTTAATTAAGGGATAAAATATTGACTACCTACCTATAAATCAAAAATTAGTTATTATAAAACTTATTGACTGACTGCTATATTTCAGGCTCCTTAGTGTCCCTTATCCAATTGTCTTCTTACAGAACATGAAATAATGACTCTCAAAATGCTTCTGATCCATGTTTTATCCTCAAATAAATACGCTTGTGAGGAAAGACAAAGGGAGGGGAGAGCAAAGGCAAGTGAAAAGGATCAAGATATGACATACTGTATATAAATTATCCATGGTGAAAGCATTTATTATGTATTACAAATATACATTAACAAGAAGAAATAAGAATGTGAAAAAATGAAATTATAGCAGATTGAACATGGCTAAATAGAGGAGGAGCCACATTGAAGCTACTCAGAGAAAATCAACTAAAAATACAGGTAATTGGAAGAAAGAGAGGGATATACATCCTGATGCCAAAATCCATGTGAAATAAGAGACTTGTAGATCAAACAAAACATAATCATAGGACTTTATAAAATGATCACCCAGCCCACAGTCCTGCCCCTGGGTTTGCTGCCTGCTGGTGGAGCAAGAACCACCATCCCTGAGAAACCCTCCCTGCAAAAAAAATGGAGACTGCAAATGTGTGGCAAACTCAACCCACACAGGATAGATATGGAATGAAAGACCCTTTGCTTCTTCTGATTTTTTCAAACAGAGAACACTGCAGCCTGGCAACATACTGAGCTGATATATGAAGGGGCAAGTAACTGTTCCTTACCTGATGGGCTGCCAGGGTTTTTTTCCTTTTCTTTTCTTTTTTCCTTTCTCTGTCGCACACTATAGTGGCTAACTGGAATACCTAGTGACAAGATTAGGGACTAGCAGCAGTACTGAGGATAGCTAGTGGAGCAGCATGACCTCACTTGTCCTATCAGCATGAGTGAGAGCCTGGCTATGGACAGCAGAGCAAGCAGCCTTGGGTGGGGGCAGCATCAACAAGGAATGGGAAATTAGCACTCCCACACTTTCTAGCAGTTGCTAAAGCACACTTGGGCCAGAGTGTCCACACTCCCTCTGACTTGTGACTAGCAGTGCAAGCAGCCTAGTGCTATGGAGACAAGGTGGAGAAAACTATCACTCCTTCAACCTACAGCCAGTGATGAAAGCAGCCTTGGGTGGTGAGAATGGGGAGACAGAGATGGCTATTCAAAAAGCTACTGCTAGAGACTGGTCGCAGCCCCCAATTCTGGAGGCCAAGATCAACCCAACATCCAACATTAATTCCCACTGCAGCACTGGTAAGGTTATCTAGAAGTTTTGAGCTTTAACTTGGAGGCTGCCACAGAACTGTGGACACCAGAGGAATTTTATTATTCTTTTTCCTTTGTGTGTTTCACTTTCCTTTTATTGTTGGATTATTTCTTTGCTTTCTTTTGTTTTGTTTTGTTTTGTTTTGTTTTGGTTTGGTTTGGTTTGGTTTGGTTTGGTTTGATTTGGTTTGGCTTGGTTTGGTTTTGTGGGGTACTGGTTTAGGTTTATGCATTTTTTTTTTGTTCTATTCTATTTGCCTTCTTTGTCTCTTTCGTCAACTATGTCTATGCGTTTTGTGATATTTTCATATGAGTAAACATTGTCTCTAGTCTATCTGGTTCACTTTGATAATCTTTTGCTTTCCCTTTCATTCTTTCTTTCCTGCCCTGTTATCCAATTTCCCAAAGCTTGCATAATGGTCCTTGTCTTCCAGCCTTATTTGTACTATATTTCTCCTCTGTTCTCTCTCTTTTGTCCCTGACTTTCTTAAATTTCTGCATTACAGGGTAGAATCACTCTAATAAGGGGAAACTCTGTGCATACAAGTTGCTGATTTACATTGGATTTTGCTATACATCTGTACAATTTTCTTCTACAGCTAAATGTACCAAATTATTAGTTACCACAGTTTGTCAGTTTTTAGGGCATACTTGATGCTACAGTTATTGTTAATTATACTACTTTAGCCAGGAGGTCATACCTGTTCTAATCAATGCTTCTTCTTTACATGACAACACTATGATAGTCTGGGGTCATAGCCATTACCAAAGTCCAGTAACAAAGGACTGTGTGATAAACCAAATAGAAAGCAACATCTCATCCTTAATAAATTGGGAAGGTAGGATCTTGTGACAGAAGCAAAAACAAAGAACCATCTACATTGAGAAGACATCTCTGAAGAACAAACATTCACTAGGGAAGCATCAATACTAGTAATAAAGTTATCTACTATAAGAAATTTACAAACATCAATATAGAAAACAAAATAAAATTTAAAAAACAGAAAATGACAATGCACAAATCAAAATGCAATCTCAGAATTCCAGTCCACACAGGAAAAGTCCAGGGTCACTGAGGTAAATGAAATTTGAAGTCACCCACCTGAATTTTCTGAAATGATAACAGCAGAAGTACAAAAAAAATGAATGAGGATATCAAGAAAATAATCACTCAGGTTAAAAAAATGATAATCAAAATGAAGGACTTGCTCAATTAATCTAAAGTAAATGCAGATAAAAATCCAGAGGAGCTTAGGAAAAGGAAGCAAACATGAATACCCAACAAAGAAAAGAAATGGAATTCATGAAACAGATTCAAACAGATATCGAGGACAATAAAAATACCATTGAAGATATATGAAATAAATTGAATGAAGGCAAGGATTAATAACAGATCTAGAAGACAGGATTGTTGTTAACATCCACAAAAAAGATAACTTAAAACATGCAAGGGTCCATGAAAAATCAATTCAGCAGCTGCAAAATGAAGAAAAACAGAAGATTGTCATAGCCAATGAGAAAACCAGAGACAACATAAACACCATGAAACACTATTCACAGAAATAATGACAAAAAGAATGGTAAAAACTTCTTTCTATTCCCAAAGCAAGAAATTGACATACAACTCAGTGAGGCAAATAGAACTTGAACTAGCTATGACAAAAATAAATATACACCAAGACAAATAATAAAGATTTCAGAAATTCAACAGAGAAACAGAATATTAAGAGCTGTTAGAGAAAAGAAACAAATCACCAATAAAGGAAAGCCTACCAGAATCACAGCAGACTTCTCAACACAAACCCTCAAACAAGGAGACCTTGGAGTGAAGTAGTTCAGATCCTGAAAGAAAACAACCATAAAACCAGATTGATGTACCCTGAAAAACTATCTTCAGTGGAGAAATAAGAAACTTCCATGACAAAGAAAAATGATAAAAATCATGGCCACCAAAATAGCTCTCCAAAATGCTCTGAAGGATATTTTAAAAAGAGATAACAAAGACTATAATTCCAACACAAATAGAAAGAAGTCACCAGACATCAAAAGCAATTAAGCAAAGAGGAAAGACAGGGAACCAACAGTACAAAAATAATATGACAAGGATAAGCCAATACATATCAGTTATAACCATTAATGTCAATGGTCTCACTTCACCAGGCAAAAGAAGCAGATTGGCAAAATGCCAATCAAGAAACAAAATGCAAAATTATTCTGCATTCAAGAAATACACTTAATGCAAAAAGAAATTCATTTACTGAAAGTCTAAGGATGGAAAAAATACTTCATATGACAGTAATCCAGAGAAACGTAGGTGAAGTTATTCTATTTGCAGACAATATGAACTTCAAACAAAGAAAATCAAAAGATATCAAGAAGGTCACTACATACTTTTTAGGGGAAAATTTCAAGAAGAAGAGATAACAATCACGAATATATGTGCACCCAATACAAGTGTACCCAAATATACAAAACATATATTAATGAACATGAAAAATCAAATAAGCACTAACACAATTGTAAGGGAGGACCTTAACAATCTACTATCCCAAATACACAGTTCAACCAGACAAAAACTCAACACATAAATACCAGAAGTGAACTAAACCCATGAACAACTGGACCTAGTAGATGTCTACAGTGTTCCACACCACAACATCACAATACACAGTATTCTCAGATATACACGGGATGGTCTCTAAACTAGACCACAGACTAGCCCATAGAATTTGTTAAATAAACACAAAGGAATTGAAATTATTATGCAATTACCTGATCACAGTGTATTTATTTTTTAATTTGTTTTAAAAAATAAAAGAAGGAAAACTTATTAACAAACAGACATCCAGTTACAAAATAGCACAAGAACAGTACAAACAAAAGAGAGTTACAGACAAAGTGGTAGGAAATTAACAATAGTTTTTGTATTATGTATTGATATCTTCAAAGTGGTTTCTCAGGAAAACAAATAGAGACATACAGATTGACCAAACAAGTAATCATTAACTGTTCCTTTCTGTAGAGCAGTAGAAGACAGTAGTACAACTATGTTAGCTGTCCTGTACATACATATTTACATAATTTCCCCTTCTTTC
>NW_004955407.1:10396117-10415348 GCF_000276665.1 Chinchilla lanigera
TGATGGAGTTGTTTCTTTACTTCCATTGCAATCATTTCAGCAATTTCAGGTGTATGTTTACCAAATTCTCCAGTGTTTATATCTCCTGGACTTGTTGTGAATGGGGCGGAGTTCTGAGATTGTGTTTTAGTCCTTTGTCTTGTCATATTTGATACTGGATGCAGAAAGCTTAGTCTCTCTCTTCTATCACAGCTCAGCAAAGGCCATAAGTGTCCCTAGTTTCCCTGTTGGTCAGGCTTGCCCTTCAGTGTTCCCTGAAATGTACTGCTTAGTCTGGGGTTTTCCAGCAGATGATGAAGTGTATCTAGTTCTCCCAGGTCTCAGACACAGACCATGATGTCAGCTGATGACAGTCCATCTGATCTAGCATCTCCTCACAGTTCAGAGCACCTGTATGAACCAGAATAGGGTTGTAGTGGTGGCACAATCCCAGACCAGTGGACCTGTATTCCCAGGCATTCAGGGTACAGGCAAACTGTGACATGAACTGCAGGGTCAGCAGTTTGTGGACCACCTGATTCTGTGTCTCCAGGCAGCTTAGGATGTGCACAGAAGCTAGATGTGGGCTGCACTGGCATTGATCATGGACTTCCTGTGTCTGTGACCTCCAGGAGGTCAAGGCACAAGTAAAGCCCAGACCTAAACCACCATACCAGCCACTCATGGAGCATCCACTCCAGTACCTGAATCAGAGAGAGGACCTACACATGAACCCCAGTGAAAGCAGTGTGCTGGCCGTCTCTTTTGATCATAGTTTAATGAAATTGGAAATCAATGACCAAAGAAACCACAAAAACCCCATCAAATCATGGAAATTAAATAGCACTCTATTGAAAAACCAGTGAGTCATGTGAGAAATTGAAGAAATAAAACATTATCTACAATTAAATCATAATTGTGATAAAACATACTGGAATCTGTGGGACATGATGAAAATAGTCCTACAAGGGAAATTTATACCAGTAAATTCTCATGTCAGGAAGACAGAGCATGCTCAAATAAACAATATAATATTAAAACTCAAACTTTTAGATAAAGAAGAACAAGTCAACACCAGAGCTTGTAGGAGCAAAGACATTATAATTCAGAAAAGAAATTAATCCAACTGAGACAAAGAAAATAGTACAAAGACTCAGTGAATCCAAGATTAAATAAAATTGATAAATCCTTAACCAACTTAATCAAAAAAGGAAAGAATAGACTCAAATTAATGCAATTAGTAGTAAAAAGTATGAAATCACTACAGATCCTGTGGAAATCAGGAAGATCATCAAATCTACTTTGGGAATCTTCATCATCCAACATCATATTAAACAGACAAAGATTGAAAGCTTTTACTCTAAAATAAGGATCAAGACAAGCATGTCCACTGTCACGCTTCTTGTACAATATAGTTCTAGAAATGCTAGCCAGAACAATTAGACAAGAGAAAGAAATAAAAATAGGCAAGGAAGAAGATAAATTAACATTATTTGCAGATGATATGATACTTTACATATAAGATCCCCAATACTCCATCAAAAGCTTTCTAGATTTAATAAACAAATTTAGTTGCAAAATGAGATATAAAATAAACACTGAAAATCAATATAACTCCTGTAAACAAGTAACAAACACATTGAGAGAGAAATTAGAGAAACAACACCTTTCAAAATAGTATTTAAAAAATGAAATACTGAGGAATCAATGTAGTAAAGGAAGTAAAAATTCTCTACACTGAAAACTACAGTACACTGGAAAAGGGACTGAAAAGATATCAGAAAATGCAAAGATATCCCTTTCTCTTGAGTAGAAGCAGCCAATGCAGTGAAAATGACCACACTACCACTATTGTTATACAGATTGAATGCATTCATAATCAAAATACCACTAGCATACTTCACTGAGCTAGAGAAAATATTCCTAAAATTCATTTAGAACCAGAAGAGATCCAGCAGAGCAAAATCAATTCTGGGAAACAGAGGCATGGCAGGGGAGCATCACAATCGTGACTTGAAACTGTACTACAAAGCTACCACAGTAAAAACAGCATGGCACTGGCAAAAGAAAAAAAAAGCAAAAATGAAGACCTGAGGATCAATGGAATAGATTGAAAAATGCAGAAATAATTCAAAACACACTCAGCCACTTTATCTTTGAAAAAGGGACCAATGCATTCCCTGGAAGAAAGACATTCTCCTAATTGAATGTTTCTGCAAAAATTGGCTTTCCACATGTTGAAGACTAATGTCTCTCACTATACATTAAACTAAAATCAAAATGGATCAAAGATCTAAATATTAAAACAGAAGCACTAAATCTGCTTTAAGAGATAATAGATAGAACTCTTGAAGACATGGGTGCAGGCAAAGTCTTCATGACAAAACCTTGATTGCATGGGAAAACTGCAAAAAAAAAAAAAATAAATAACAACTGAGATCTCATCACATTATAAAGCTTTCACACACCAAAAGAAATCATCAAAAGTGAAAAGGCAACCCACAAAGCAGGAAAAAAATTTGTGATATGTTCCTTAGAAAATGGACTAATATCTAGAATATATAATGAATGCAAAACTCAGACCCCCAAATTTAAAGGCCTAATCCATAAATGGGCATCTGAGATGAATATACATTTCTCAGATGAAGAAGTACAAATGGCAAACAAATATATGAAAAAAATGTTCAACATCCTGGATCATTTAAAAGATGCAAATTAAAACAATACTGAGAATACATCTCACTCCAGAAAGAATGATTATTATCAAGAAATCAACCAATAACAAATGCTGACAGGGCTGAGGTGAAAAAGGGACAATTCTCCACTGCTGGTGGGAGCTGAGACTGATGCCACCACTGTGGAAATCAATGTGGAGATTCCTCAAAATTCTAAAACTAGAGGTCTCATTTGACCTAGCTTTTCTCCTTCCTGATTCAAATGAATTAAAACCATCATACTACAGTGATATATGTAGCCCCATGTTTATAGTAGCACAGCATGTAATAGCTAAATCATAGAAACTCAAATGCCCATCAGCTAATAAATGAATAAAAAAGATGCAGTTTTTTATACAATGCAATATTACTAGGTCATAAATAAGGATAACTAGAGACATGTATAGCTAAATCAGTTGACCTTGAGGCCATAGTCTTAAGTGAAATGAATTGGACATACATATGTAAACATCATGTTGTCTCCCTGGTATGAGAAACTGAATGTGTAAATAAAAACCAAAAAGTATAATAGATAGTGCAAAATAGGAAAAAATTCTTCAAAACAAAAGAAGATCTAGGGAGGGGAATGGGGAAAGAATCAAAAAATAAAATAATGAGAAAAAAAGATAAAATGGAAATAAAGCTTTATAAATAAGGAGGGGAAGAGGCATTGAAATGGAGGGGAATGAGGAAAAAAGGAACGAATATATATTATGTACATACACAAATTCTTTATGATGAATGTGATCATTATGTATATTTAAATTCTACCAATAAACTTAATTTTAAAAATAAAAATGAAATTATATAGTTATATAATGTCAATGAAGAAGTTTTTATTTTTGTCAAAGATTTAGAAAATAGTCCATAATAAACCTTTTAAACTTTTATAACAGAGCTGCTAGTATTTTGTGATTTTGTATTTAGTATAATATGTTTCAGGAATTTGAGATGTGATGATAATATTTGTAAGTGCTTCTGGAAGAAATCAATGACTGAATGATTGAGTGATTGCACAAGATATATCTCAAACAATAATTAACTACATAATTTCTAGGATAAACAAAGGAATTGTGTCATTGTTTGTCCATTTCTTTCATTAGTAATACTGAAAAATAGCTGGCCTTTCATCAGAACCATGGAATTAGCAGGAAACTTTTTAAGATGGGGAAACTAAACTAAAAATTAAATAAATATAAAAACAATAAGTTTGATTTTTATATCAGATAAGAATATGAAAACATAATGGAGGAACAGTATTAATGTTAATTCAGCACTAAGATTTATTGATATGTGGACTATCCACTTCCTGGAGGAAGCCATATCATGTGCTTTTTCTTCAGTGCCCAACACAGTGGATAATGGAGAATTTATCCCATTGCTGGGACAGAGTACCTGGCAACTCCGACTTAAAGGAAGAAAGGGTTAATTTGGCTCATGGTTTCAGGGGATTCAGTACATGGTCTGGCTCCATAGTGGGAAAATTCTTGATAAAGGGCATGGTGGAGCAAAGCTGCTGTGTTCATGGCAGCAGGGAAGCACAGTAGGGGAACAGCATCAGAGGGGAAGTGGGCAAAGATCAGACATAGACCCCAAAGGTCACACCTCTGTAACCCAGCAGACACAACTCCAGAAGTATACTCAGGGATCTTGGGATCCCTGGGTGAAACCCAAAGCCAAGTAAAGTTGACACTTTACCCTAACCACTATGTACACTGAGTTTTCAATTTTCATTGTATATTTGATTAGATAAATGAATAGTGAGATTTACTACATGTCTGTATAATTTTTAAAATCTAAAATATTATTCGATCAAGATATGAAAAGGATATTTCTGAATGCCAATATCTCTACCCCAGTCCCAATTTGTCATGCAGTGTTAACCAGTATATATAGCAATCATTCTCAAAATTTTTAATGGGAAATCATTTTTAGATTTTAACATTGTTTGGGGGGCAAAAAATAGAGCCTTTTTTCTGTCTGTCTACTCTATATACTATTTTACACAACTATATTATCTGCCTATTGCTGCATAACAAATCATCTCAATCTTAGAGACATTATTACAAAAATGATTTATTATGTTTAACAACTTCTGTAGGTCAATAATTCAAGCATATCAGGTTACTGAGGTCACAGTCTTATGTTAACTGGGCTGCGGTCATCTAAAGGCTTGTCTGAGGCTGGCAGCTCCACCTCAAAGGTGCTTTAATCTCCAGACTCCCAAGTTGGTTCTTCTCCATGTGGATTACTTTGGCATCTTCATAATGCAGTGTCTGCCTCACCCAGAGTGAGCAATAGCGTTGAAATGTATGCCATCTTTCTATATATTTTTAGTCAGTCAAGTCAGCTCTGATTCAATTGCTCTAAACAGATGAGTATGGGAACTCAGATCTTTCATCATTATACAAATTTTACATGTAAAAACGTAAAATAATATGAGTGATTAAATTGTTTGAACTGTGACAAAAATGCATTTGGCAGTAGTTCTAGTTAAAGCTTTTTCATCTGTGTTCCTATTTACCTTGACACTTTGGGCTTTGCTTTAAGTAGTCTTAAAAGATTTCTTTTGAACTTTTTATTTCACGGTGTTTAAATAATAGTTTAATCATAGTTAATGTGTTCGTTGCAGTTTCCTTCATTTCTTCTCTCATTAATTTGAGTTTTTAAAATTTACATTTGACACATAAATTTCAGTTTGACACATAAATAATAAAATCAGAGAGTTTTTAGTAGAGTCTTTTAAGCATGAATGCATTATTTTCCCTTTAAAGTGCTTTATACAAATTGAATCTCCTTAACCTTTTGACTAAGGCAGAGACTGTCTAAACTCATAGACTGTTTTGATAGAAAGAAAAGGCAAATCCAATGTAAGGTAGAGGAAACAAAATACAGAAGTGAGACTCAGAGGAAATCTTAAATTATGAGTCATAGAGCAACGAAGCAGCAGCAGAGGACAGTGGAATGGATGGAAGTAATGTAGGTAATTTTAGCACTTTGACCCTGGACAGCCTCTCTGAAACATCGCTCACCCCTGTCACCTCCCATCAACCGAATAAATGTGCTTCTTTTAGCCTTGTCTCTGGGAGTTGTGGCGATATTCATTGACTACTCTTTCAATAATGTGTTGACAGGAAAGTTCTGATATTATCTAATTGTGCTTTCCTATGGGTGTCACTAAGTGTATTACTCTAGTTGTTTGCTATGCTAACTCACTTTTTTGCAAGGACATAGACCAGTATTTCTTAAAATAAATACGATGTCTTGGGAAATTTTTCACAATAGTTACCAGCACTCAATAAATCTAACTATATGAAAAATGTGACATCATATTTTATCAATTTTAGAAAAAAATATTTTTTCCTTGAGAATTTCTCATATTACAGTACATATGACTGGGAATTTGTAAAAGTGTTTGAATGCTAGCTCTTGGATTTCTAGACATATAAACATGAGCTGGCTACTTATATTACCCTTTGTCTGCATACATATAATGGTGATAATAGCTACTTCACAGAATTCTCATAAATATCCAATGTGATAACAGTTACAACTTGCCTCACACAGTAAATACTTATTAAATTTTTGTTCCTATTTCTCTTTTGCATTTCATGTTCCCAAAATATAATACATTTTTCTGATAATATGAAATCAATTTTCTGGCAGCCAATACTTAAATCCTCAATGAAGAAATTTTCCTTATCTCTATTCTGAGGTTTGCATATTTTTGCTCATCATATTTCCTTTTATTTGAAGGAGCATCACCAGTAATACTTCCTCAGCTGGCTTAATCCTCCTCATGAAGTCCTTTTTGATAATTTTCACTACTATTCTTCAGATAATCTCAATATAAGTTTTATAATTTGTCAATTGTTTTGTTCTACTGTTTATTTATTGGCCATCTTTAGGGATTTTTATTTTTATATGAATACTAGATACTTATGCAACTGTCATTAATATTGTTTTACAAATTTTCATCCTTGTTCCATGTGTAAAAATAATATCTAGTGTGAGTGTAAAATAATAGAAGAAAAACAAATTTCCTCCTTATTTATGTTCTCTAATTTTGTGCTTGCCACTCCCATTTTTTGAAATTGCACATCAGTGACTCTGTTATTCATTATTTCCAAGTTCAATACATAGCTAAAACACATCTACTTCTCTTCTTGTTTTATAATCTTCTAAATTTAAAAACTCAGACTTCTTTTTCTAATCCTTCATTAGACACCTAAGTATTAAATATCAATATAAATTTATTTTTCCAATTTCCAGGTGCTGTTTGCCTCCTCCAGTTTTCAACAATGGAGTTTTAATGTGAAAAGTATGAATATTAGTATCCCTTACTACCTGTGTGTACATGGATATAATGAATGTATGAACTATTAAGTCTTCTCTAATATTTTACATTATATGTTAATGTGATTCTCTGAGTAAAAGAGCCCAGCACCTTAATTCTCTGAAAGTGCAAGGTGTTACTGAAAATTCTCATACCCATTCCACCTCTAATATTTTTTTCTATTATAGAAGTTTCTTGAGTTATTTTTAATTTCTAGTAAATTGACATTTGAAAATCCTAGAGCAGTATTCTAGTTTCACTTATAATTTTGAAATAAATTCATTTGTTGCTTTAGTAATTTCTTATTTAAAATATATTTCACTGTTTACTAAGTCTTTAACATATATGTAAAATAAAATCTATATAGCTATTTTTGGTTTATACCAATACTGTTTACTTACTAAAACAGCATCACTGGGAGAATTCTAAACATATTAATACTAATATTTTACAATTTTTGCAAAAGTGATTTTAGGGGTTGAATTGTGTTCCTCAAAAAAATACATTGAAATCCTAATTTCTAGTGACACTAACTGCTTCCTTACTGGAAATAAGCTCTTTGTAGGTATAATCCAGGGAAGCATGGACCCTAATCTAACACAAGGCCTGTCTTAGATATAGACAAAGACACACAGAGACTACATAAAGAGACATAAGAATACTAGTATATGACATTGAAACTGCCATGAGCCAATGACAAGCTGGGGTTACCAGAAACTGGAAAAACAAAGCCTGATTCTTCCTTTACAAGTTTCTGAGGGAATACGGCTCTGGTGATGCTTTTGTTTTGCACTTCCAGCATCCAAAAATGTGAGAAGACATTTCTGTTGTTTTAACTTAACCCATGTTTGGTAGTTTGTTATGACAGCCATAACAAATTAATGTAAGTGGAAAGCTAAAAGATATTTTAAACACCAGATATGGATTACATAGGCTGTGACTATATAGATACACCATTAAAAGATTTCTTTTTAAGTGAATCACTGTTTTATTCTCAGGAATCTTTGTCATCATGGTCTATTTTTGTAATAACATAAAAGAATATTTATTGGATATTTTTATGATTCCAAAAGTGATTTTTTTATTATTTAATAACACAAGTGCTTTGTCTTAATTCATTTCACCTACACAGATGTGTTTTGAAACACTCACTGTCATTATAATCCCTACTGAAAGGCACAGAAAAGGAAGGTAACATTCCCTGATCACACTCCTAGTAAGAAAGAGTTCCACCTCACAAAGTCTAAACACAAAGTCCATGTTCTCATTCACTTCATACTGGACTTCAGGCAGTCTGTCTCCTTTGTTAGATTATCTCCTTTGAAGTTAATAGGTTATTTGCCTACTAACACACAGCTGTGGCAACTTACTAGGAACCCAAGTATATGAATAAGATCACATGGTCAGAAGGAACAGACTGGGCACATCATGTACATCAAAGCAGAGATTTAGCTAAGTAGGCTAATTGGAAAGGAAAAGAAGTCAGCTGAGAATAGACCATGGTAGAGTTAGTAAAGTTCAACTGATGTAAAAGATAATTTTATAGACAAATAAATTTGTAGATAATTAATTTTTTTTTTTCTGGTACCGGGAATCAAACTCATGACCTCATTCTTGCCAGGCAGGTGCTGCGCTGCTGAGCTAAGTCCCCAACCCCTTGTAGAAAATTATTATATCAACATATTACATAAGCCTTTTCTTAGTAAATTATCCTGTAGATAAGGATTAAATTAAGAGCCAAGTAATAAACAGATGTGAAAACAGACACATCAACGATTTTATAAAATACTAATGACTGTAGCAGATATTTCATTTCTTCCTTATAATTTTGTAGAATTTCTAGTATAACAGAAGTCAACCACTGTGTGACTAGCCAGGACCATAAGCTTAGAGAAAATCTACAACTGTCTGACTCATTGCTGTATCCACCATATAAACAGAGGAAAGAAGCTTAGATAATAAAGTGATAGCACTTTCATTTATAACACATACCGACTGCTCTTTACTATTTCTCTTTTCAGTATGCTAAGCATTCCACTTGCCCAGACATGAAGCCCCATGAATTATTACTGTCTTCTCCCTCATTCACTCTCCCAAAGAATTTATTAATAAACAATTCTTACTGATTCTTCCTACAGAACACAATTTTGTGAGTTGATATACAATTTTTCCACAATGCTTGTTCAGGCCACAGGTGTCTTTCATTTACACTGCTGTTGAAATACTTGTAACTTCCCTCTGCTTCTAACTAATGTTAAAGATATTTATATTAGTTATCTGTTTATAACTAGTGTTATAAAACATGACCCTGCTTGAAAGCATCTTGTGTTATAGTTTGAAACTCAAATGCCCTCTAAAGGTTCTTATGTAAAAATATTGTGAATAAATTCACAAAATTTGGACAAAATTAATGAATTTTATTGATTGAAATATATTCTCTCAAAAATTTATTTAATTAACTCTCACTCCTAGTATCTGTGAATTTATTTGAAAATAATCAAGTTAATATGAGGCCATACTGTATTAGAATCAGTGCTAATTCAATGAGTTGTAATGTTCTAAAAAGGATGAAATGTTCAAAAATAAATAAATAGTAAGGATGTCATGTATATATGGATGCAGAGGTTAGATACATTTATAAATCAAGAGATGCTAAGGAGTTCCCAAAATCATCAGAAGATAGAAATGGTTAAGGAAGTATCTCTACATAAAGTCCTCAAAGAAAACATGACCCTGCTTGAAAACATCTTGTGCTATAGTTTGAAACTCAAATGCCCTCTGAAGATTCTTACATGAAAATATTGGTCCCAACCTATGGCAATATTGGATGTTGGAATATTTAAGAGGTTGGCCTTGGCATCTGTCATGGTTAACCTTAACTGTATCAACTTGATTGGATTGTGATCTGCCCAAATGATTAAAAGCACAATTTTGAGTATGTCTGGATAGGTCAAGGAGGCATAATTTTGAGTAGTATAAACAGTGCCTGGTCCCTTTCTCTGTAGTGCTGTTCCCTCAGTCTGTGTCCATCATGATGTTATTGCCTGGGAACCCACCTATCATGGACTGAGCTCTGTGAAGCTGAGCCAAATACATGTCTCCTCCTTTAAGTTGGCATCAGGTAGTTGTCCCAGTAATGGAAAAGACTGACACAGTATTAGCTACCTGATACTGGTTTTGCAGACATGCAGAATGCAAACAGTATGGGATCATGGAGGCATCTATCAAGATTTCAAAGAAGAGCTGGGGAAGTCAAGCAGTACATGGAGGGTCAAAATCCTTATAAGCGGTCCCTAACTGGATGCATACTGAAGTACAGAGTGAAACCTCACCACAGTGGAGACCCCAGAAAGCTAAAGATGTCAGGAATGTAAAATGTCTGCTGAGAAAAGGAGCAGGCCAGAAACAGTGCCGGCACTACAGATTGGCAACATGGGCTGCTACCTGTGAAGCCATAAAGATGTGGCTACTCAAGCACATCCTGCCCTAGTACACCCTGGCTGTCAGAAATGAAACTTTAGGTCATCATACTTGCTCTGATGGTTTCAGTCTGGCACAGGTCCCATCATTCATTTCTATATTTTTGTTCCCTCCTTTTGTAACAGGAATTATTACCCTGTGCCTTGGAAGTATGCAACTTTGCATTTGAATTTTTACACCAATTCACAGCGAAGAGTTTGCCTTTAGCCTTAATGGAGTTTTTTACTTGGACTTTGAACAATGCTGAAACAATAAAGACATTGAGTTCTTGGAGATGGACTGAATTGATTTTCAATTTTGAGATGGACTTGGTTCTTTGGCAGCCAATGAAGCAATGCTATAGTAGGAATACTAAGTGTCCTTCAAGGATGCATATGCTCATTGGGTCGCCAGCTTGTGACAATATTGGAATGTGTTGGCACCTTTAAACAGTTGAGGGGGCTGGGGATTTAGCTCAGAGGGCTGGGGATTTAGCTCAGTGGCATAGTGCCTGCCTAGCAAGCACAAGGTCATGAGTTCGATTCCTGGTACCGGAAGGAAAAAAAAAAAAAAAAACAGTTGAGCTTCATGAGAGGTCTTATCATCACTGAGGGCTTACCACGGAAGGAGGCAGTGGGAACCCACTCTCTTTTGCTTTCACTTCTTAGTTTCAAAGCCAAGAAGGAAATAGCTGGGCTCCACCACACACTTCCATCTTAATGTGCCACCACAGGTGCAACGCAGTGGAGCTCATGCATCATGGGCTAAAACTTCAAAAACTGTGAGCCAAAATAAATCTCTTTTCTTTATAAACTGATTTAGCTTAGGTAGCCAAGAGAAAGCTCATTAACACAACTTCATTTTAGACTTCTGGTCTCCAGAACTATACTGATCTATTTTTCTTTGCAAGACTTCCCAGTATTTGTTGAGGACTCCATAGGAAACAATTATAATATGCAAAAAAAGAGAAAATTCAATCAGCACACTGTTTTACAAAATCCTTCTTTAACAGTTTTCTTAGGACAGAGTACAAATTCTTTTAGAAAGCCTAAATAACCCCATGGGTTCTGAATCCTACTAACTTGAATTAATCTCTGGGAATCTTCAGTTTCACAGTTTGCCACCCTTCAGATAGCCAGGATCATTTATTTCCCACCACTTTCCCTCTCTTCTCAGGTCCTCCTACACACTACACATTTTGACTGTGCACCCCCCTTTCTCCATTTCCTCCCCCATTAACCTGATTATCGCTTCGGTATAAATATCATTAACTGTGTTGTTCCACTGGGGAACCTCTTATGATACCCAAACTAGTTCAACATTCCCTGCTGTGTAACAGTATAGTACAAGTTTTATTCTGAATACTCATTATGGTTTATACCTAGATGTCCCTCTAAAACCTTATGTGCTCATAGGTGGGGTTTTGCACGGTGATTGGATCATGGATGAGTATGCCCATGAGTGGATTTGTCCACTGATAAACTTTTGGCTGAATGTGATTTGAGAGATGAAGCCTAGTCGGAAGAGTTGTGTCACTGGGGCCGTGGTCTGGAAGGTTCTATCTCCCTCCCCACTTCCTTGATCCGTTTCTGTCTGCTTCCTTCTGCCATATCATGAAATATTTTTCCTCTGCAATTCCCCTCTGCCATGCTATCCTACCTTGGAGCCAGGCTATGAACTGGCTATGAACTGGCTATGAACTGAAACCTCTACAAACTGTCAGCCAAAATAAACATTCCATCCTTTAAATTGAGGGTGTTGAGTACTGGGTCCTACTAATAAGAAAGTAACTAAGACAATACTGGACTGATTACTTTTATTGGCAGTGTAGATTCCCTAAGAGCAGGGACAGGATCTTTCCTGTGTTTTCTACTACCTTTCCTATACCCAGCATAACTTTTTATATTACTATAACTCTCCCACCACTATTCGTTACTAATTCTAATAAAGAACTAACAATTGTTAAACACATATTTATACCAGGAATTTTGAAAATAATTGAAAGGAAATAATTTACATTATTTAATACTTTTAACTAGTAATTATAGAAGACAAATCACTATTATTTCTAAATTATGGTTCAGAAAGTGAATTTTAGAGTGGTTGAATTACTAGTACAAGGTCAAACTACTCTGTTAGAATGAGATATCATCTTCATTGTTTTTGAGCTGAAAAGGCCATATTCTTAATGCTTGTATTATTAAATATTTGTTGGTATTCCAACAGAGAGAGTAACACAAATAAAGGCTGGGTGCTGAAATTAACACAACTGTGTTTGAAGACAAATGAGACACTCATTTAACTTTTAGTGATAAAATGAAAAGGAAGAATTGTATGTTATGTCCATATTAAGAAACAAATTTGAAGATAATTGAAAGTTAATGATTGTATGGAAAGTGGTCTCTAAGAAAGTGTTATGCAGCAGCAAAACTGTATTAATTGGTAAATCAAATAGAGCAATATTCCCTTCAAGTATTTCAATCCATAAAAATATGTTTGAATTAGCAGAATATAAATTAATTCAGTACCATCAATACACAGCACCTCCTGAAGTTTTCAAAAAATTCAAAACATTTGGAGAGGCAGAAGAATGTACGAAGTGTAGTGACATGCACCTGTTGAAATTTTGTGATACAGCAGCTTAAACTTGTTGATCACTTAAACTTGTTGATCACTTGTTGATCACTCAGCTTTATGTTATACCAGACTGAATTTCTGAGGGGAAAATAATGTATTATGTATTCATAATAAAAATATTTTATCATTTATATTCTAAACTTTAGTAAGATTTCATGTAAATGTCCATTTGAGGAGAAGAATATATGTGAATTAATATATAGCCCATTTCTTTTCTCAAAATATTGATCCTAATTTGGGGAGTAAAAGGAAATTGTTAAATAAATCTCTGTATACATTTTTAAATAATTTAAAATTAATTGCTCCCTAATTGCACTGCATAAATGTTGATAATATATTTAAATACTATTTGTTGAATAGATTGTCAAACTCCCAGCCAACACAGGCAATATGTATTACACAACCTAACATTCCTGGGAGGAAACAATACAATCTGATAATGCTTGGTAAGACAGAAAGTCACAGTAAGTTCACATTTGGAACCTAAGAGTTGGTGATTGAAAGTTGATTCTAAAATTTAAAAAGAAATATAGAGAAACTACCTTTGACAGAATACAAGTTATACTGTAGACACTTTGGGTATAAATATATGCAAGAATAAATGACTACTAGAAATAAGAAAAGATTTTCTTATTTTTAAAAATAAGATTTCTTATTTTTTCTTACTTTCATGTAAATAAGAAAATCAGACACGAATATTACAGTATTAAAAACGCAAGATTGAAATACTGAAGAAAGGCCAGAACTAAAAAAACACATGAAGATTTTGGATAACAAATGTTCTTAGGAATTATGGAAATGCATCCTATTCTCCAACTGAGCAGAGGAAAAAAGAATGCATAAGAAAAAAATTTACTCAGCTTTATGTTATACCATAATTAGAGCCCAAAAATAAAAGAAGAGAAACAGCAAATACAGGAGTTACAGAGAGTTGAGAATGAAATGTATCAACATGAGGGGAAATTTACAGAACAATGCTTATCAATAGGAAATATAAAAAGTAGTCAAGAATGAATGCAGACTTAAAATCAAGGCTTAAATTTCGCATAACATTAGTGCTTGAGTGACTGTAGTTTTGAGAGCACAGTAAAAATTGAAAGCAGCACACAGTGAATGAGACAGGGAATGACGGGAGAAGCTGGAAGGAATGGAAGTATACAACGTGTTCTGGACTTACCGTGTAAAGGTTATATCAGTATGTATCAAGTAGGCCTAGTTGGTTGAAATCTCCTTACTGAGGGTTCTTGTGTGTACTTTAGGAAGGTCTATGCAGATGGAAGACACATATTAGATGGAATGTAATTACTGCTTCATCTCTGAAGAAAATAAACCTCTCATATAAGATACTCTTCCCAAACACTTGCTGAACTGATAGGAGATCAAATCATAATACTGTGAAGAGATAAATTTATAGGTCATCTAAACAAAAGATCAAACGTCATATGGAGCTTCATAAACATACACAATTATTATTTAGCAATGTAAAAATAAATTTATTTTTAAAAGAACTAAAGAGAAACACACATGCAGTGTCTCTTGACATGTGGCGATGAGCTCAACAATTATTCAAAGATTAATTGACTGGTTCAGTTTTAAAGGCTTCATCATATAAAATAAATTTTAACCCAAGACTGATCAAGCAGCAAAGATGTAGGGAGGATCAAGGAAAAAATAATTCTGAAGGTAGAAAAGACATGAGTAAAGGCAAAGAAATGAGAAATTCAGAATACCTGGGGGCTGAGGGGGTGTCTTTATGTAAGTAAAAATGGAGGACTAATAGGAATCAACTGCAATCAAATTAGAAGGACATACTAGCAAGCAATGAAGTACTGTTAGAAGGAAGGATGATGGGCGTGTGCGGAGAAGCTAGAGGGGTTATAAATAGACTTTAGAGGCCCACATTTAACCTTTGATTAAACTGAGCACTGTAGAAGGGATAATATGATGACATGGAGAAGTTTACTGGAGATAATGTAATTCCTGTGGCTTGAGACAAGAGTATCTGGCTAGTTTAATTAAAAATAAGGTAAAGATAAATTGGTACTTCATAGCAACCCTTTGATATAATGTACAATCAGTGCATGGCATGTAAGAATGATTCAGTCAAATTTTTAAAAATATAAACTGATACACAAGCATATGCACAAGGATCTGTCAGGATTCTTGCTAAAATGCAGATTCAGGGCCTCAAGCTCAGATATTCTGATAGAGTAGCTGAAGATGCTGAGGCTCTTCATTTTGAAGGGCACTTTAGTTAATTTCCCAGTTGATAGAGATTGTCCCTTTTCCACCCTTTCTAAAACTAAACTAAAGGATCCAGAAACAATTTTAAAAACAACTATAAAAGACTCTCTTTAAAAGACAAAATATAATTCCGGTGAAAAAGACAAGAGGAGTTAAGTTTAATTTATAGCACTCAGGCAAGAAGATGATTTAATAAGCATCTCCAAGCGTATTAAGTATACATATAAGAGTATAGCTGAGCAATTTTTCTCCATTTCTATTGTTGTCTAGATGAAAGGAAATTGACTTAGATTAAAACAAAAATTCATTTACATGGAAATATTTCTTGCCTTAAATAATGGTTATAGGCTAGAACTGTCATAAAAGACATTTTTAGCAAATCTACATACATTTTTGTATTGTCTGGCTTAAAAAAATAATTTTTAAAAAAAAATCTATCAGTCTTGAATATTATGAGCATGTGCCCTCACCAATGTTGAATTAGGGTCATTGACCACCTGATATTTTGAGGTCCCTCCCAAGTCCATGATAGAAGCATTTAATGAATAAGCTATGCAAGAGTCATTAACCATGACTAATATGCTATCCTCAAGATGTGCCAGAGCAGCCTCATTAATCACTTCAAATTGTTGCTAAAGATACTGTATATATATACATACATGTGTGTATGCATGAGTGTGTGTTTGTGTGTGTAGTCATTTACTAATCTCCTTTAGAGTTACAGAATAAAGACAAGATTGAATTGAACCCTCTCTTTTGTTGACTGAATTTTTCTCCTTTTCCCCCAAATATCAAAGGTCAGCCCAGAATCCAAGCAGCTGCTCTCCCCAGCCTGCATTTGTAAATGCTAACTGGTACAGAGCTGTTCAAGCAAACAGAGGGTAGAATTCCACCTGCTATAATGAGGAAGTAGCAGTGTGGTTTCTGCAGCCTTCCATGCTGTGACAAGCTTTTTAAAAAAGCCTGGCTAAAGTGACTACAGATGTTGTGTGAAATAGCCAGTATGTTTTCCACCTGTCTGTATTTGCCTAAGGGGTCAGGGACAATCAAATTAAAGCAATATGCAAGATGTGACAGATGTTTGTCCTATTGAGATAAATCTGAGCAAGTTGCAGAAAGGTAGAATAAATGTAGTACATAAAACAATACACAGAAACCATTTTAAAAGGTGTCCTGAGAATAACAACATTTCTAAATAAAGCCCTATTACTTTATGCCCTTCCTTTCTAATTAGACCAATAATTGGACACTTTATAGTACCTACTGGAAGCGTAATTAGTCATTCTTTGTATAGCAGTGTAATTTGTTGGGAGTTAGGTTGTTGAAGTGGAAGAAGGGTCATTTTGGAGACTTTTTATCTCTTTCTCAGGCAACAGGTAATGACATAGTGTATTGCCTATTTTGTTGGAAGAACTTGAATGACTGTTTCTCCATCAAATTAATGTCCTGGTATCTATCGCATGTTCCTCTCAAAATAGAGGACAGCATTGTCTGCTACCTCTGAAGCTGATACCAGGTAATGAAATGCCCTTTGGATGACTTATTGACTGGAACATTTCCAATATGTCAAGTTCACGGAGAAAGGAGTGAGATGTAATATTATGATTATATATGTCTTGAAACAAAACACTTGTATGGACATTTTTCTTTTGTGTCACACGGTTCTTTGGCAAAGTTCTTTTTGATCTTTATCTTTCTGTTCCTATCTTCAAATAATTTATGTTTTGAAATCTCAGCAACTGCTCCTGAAAATTATTAGACTTCCAAAATATGAGATGCCCAGCCAAAGCATAAAACCAATCAACCATTGGACATTAACTCTTTTGAAGGTTGTAAAATTTTACAAGACATGATGAAACAGCATGCATTGCTTTTTGTGGGAAGAACAATCTGTTCCAATTCAAGTCATTTATAAATACTTTCAGGGACACAGTAGAGGGTTGTAGGTGTTTTTCACTTTAAGTCAGAACCTATCATGATTTCCAATATATATTGTTCCTTAATTTCATTGTCATAAAGTCACACATGGGTCTGAATATAGGCAATCCTTTGTTGGTCTCACCAGCTGCCAAACGCACATTGATTTAGATGGTAACCTATGTGGCTATAGTGAAGGCCAATGAAAATTACGTGAAACATTTTTCTTTTCTACGGAGGTTTCCAAATTCTCGATCACAAGGTAAGACAAGTGCAGAAACCTAATGGAGATTTGGAAGCCTGCTACTATTGCAGCTTCCCTCCTTACTAACACAAGAGAGATACTTCCTGTCAATGTTTGATTGGAATCATCCATTGCTGGGTAGTAGTTAAGCACTGCTGGTGCTTAGGAGGTCTTTCCCAAGGGTAAACCAATATTTAAAAATTAACCTAATTGAGCTGTGATTTATCACCATATTTATGAACTGCTTATTTGTCAGGAACTGTACTAAAATGGAGCTTTCTCAAATTCTAACAATCACAGATACTATAAAGCTGGAATTACCTTATTAATTGTGCTTTGGAGTACAGAGCTTTTCCTTCTTCCTTTCTCATCCTGACAGGCACACCATGTTTAAATAATTTGACCCTCTGAGAGAAGGAGAATACAGGGAAATTTCCAACCTTCTGGTAGTAACAAACATGAAGAATAACATTTTTGGAGGTAAATAGACAGACACACACACACACACATGCACAGACACACACAGGAGATGGAAAGCAAGGATGCTTCAGGCTAAAGAGATGCTAAGGGGAGTGATTGCTTCTTGCTTCATCAAACAAGTCTGTCAATCCCATGGCATCTAGGAAAATGTGCCTACCAACATAATGAAATGGATGGACTAATTTAACGAGCACTAATCAACTAACTCAGGTGTAAATTTCAGTTAGATTGTGCTGCTGAGTATACATTGACAATAGGTTAATTTCTAGGGCAGTTCAGGCATTAGGAAATTCCGTTGCTAATAATGTGACTGATTTGTGTGCTCTGTGTACTCTTCACGTCTGAAAGAACACCACTGCCTCAAAACACATTTCGAGAAGACAAAAACTATCATTTTCCCCCTTACAGGGGGAAGTCCTGTTGAGATATTTAATTCATAAAAAAATAGGATGTTTGGGGCTGGGGATTTAGCTCAGCAGCACAGCGCCTGCCTGGCAAGTGCGAAGTCATGAGTTCGATTCCTAGAACCAGAAAACAAACAAACAAAAAAGAAATACTATGTTTAACTCAGTATTTCAACCCAGACATATTTTTCTAATAGTAATTTACATATATAAATTTTGTGTACTTCTTACTATGGTTGTTTTACTATGATTTGCATTTACATATATGTGGTATCCTTCTACTATTAAGATAAAGAACTCTTAGAATTCACTTCAGACTTATTATATAGCTGGACTTTGGGTGATCTGTATGAAACTATAGCCTACTAGAAGTCAACTTGTATACTACAAAATATAGGTAGTTCCTACTTTTCATGCGATTGTAGAATTTTGAGACATACAAAGTCCTGAGGATCATTTTCTTTTTTTTTTATTTTAAAGAGAGAAGTACATGAGAAACAAACAAACAAAAAAATAGAACAGTGGCAGATTACCAGTATCACGAACATAAACAAATCAAAGCAAAAACATTCAAAGTGATACAGGGTCTCAAGACAAATTAACACAAATCAACAGTGGTTGTTACATTGCATACCACGATAAACAACTACATTGCTCACATTATTATATGCAAGAATGAAAGATTGCACAAACAATTAAAGAGATTAAGAAAACAATTCTTCAATAAAACATTAGAGATATTAGACAGTTTCACTAGACAAGATGGTAGGAGTTCACCATTGTAATTCCACTGCGTATTGTTACCTTCAAATCAGTT
>NW_004955407.1:10417918-10426116 GCF_000276665.1 Chinchilla lanigera
CTCCAGGAATGAGTTGGGGAGAATTCCTTCCCTTTCAATTTCATTAAAGAGTTTGAGAAGAATTGGTGTTAAATCTCCCCTAAATTGCTTGTAGAATTCAGCTGTGAATCCATCAGGACCAGGGCTTTTCTTCACTGGCAAGTTTTTAATTGCATTCTCAATTTCACTGGCTGATATTGGGTCATTCAGGATTTTTGTATATTCTTCATTCAGCTTTGGTAATTCATATGTATCTAGAAATCTGTCCATTTCCTGTGTTTTCCACCCTATGAGAGTAAAGATTTTCAAAGTAGGTATTGATGATCTTCTGAATTTATTCAGGATCTGTCGTGATTTCACCCCTTTCATTCCTTATTGTATGTATTTCAGATTTTTCTTTCCTTTTTTTGATAAGGTTGGCTAGCGGTTTATCTATTCTATTTACTCTTTCAAAGCACCAACTCTTTGATTCATTAATTCTTTGTATTGTGTTTTTAATTTCCATTGCATTAATTTCTCCTCTGAGCTTTATAATTTCCTGTCTTCTTTAGGCTGTGGGTTTGACTTGCTCTTCTTTATCTGGTAACTTGAGGTGCAGCATCAGATTGTTTCTTTGTGCTTGTTCTGTTTTCCTGAGGTGGGAATTTACCACTATAAATTTCCCTCTGAGGACTGCTTTCATTGCATCCCACAGGTTCCTGTAGGTTGTATCTTTATTTTCATTTGTTTGTAAATAATGTTTCATCTCAACTTTGATTTCATCTATGACTCGCTGGTTGTTCAGGAGGTTGTTATTTAATTTCCAGCTGTTTATGGAGTTTTTGTGTTTTCTTTTTTTGTTGGTTTTTGTTTGTTTGTTTGTCTGTTTGTTTTTCCAGTACTGCATATCGAACTCACAACTTTGCTCTTGCCAGGCAGGCACTGTGCCACTGAGCTAAATCCCCAGCCCAGTTTCTGTGTTTTCTTTTGTCATTAATTTCCAATTTCATTGCACTATGATTTGATAGTATACATGGGATAATTTCAATTCCTTTGCATATACTTAAACATGTTCTATGTACTAGTATATGGTCTGTTTTAGAGAACGTCCCATGTGCAGCTGAAAAGAATGTGTATTCTGTTTCTTGGGTTTTTTTGTTTTTTTTTTTTTTTGGCTTTTCTCTGGTACTGGGAACCGAACTCACGACCTTGCGCTTGCCAGGCAGGCGCTTTGCCCCTGAGCTAAATCCCCAGCCCCAGAATGTGTATGCTGATGCTGTTGGGTAGAACACTCTGTAAAGGTCTACTAAGTCCATATGTTCACACATTTGGTTAAGTTCTGTTATTTCCTTCCCAACTTTTTGTCTAGTTGATCTATCTCTTCATGACAGTGGTCTGTTAAAGTCCCCTGTTATGACTGTATTGCCACTTATATCATTTTTCATGTCTATTACAATTTGTCTTATATAGGTGGGTGCTCCTACATTTGGTGCATAGATGTTTATGATTGTGATCCCTTCCTCTTGAAGCTTCCCTTTCACAAGTATGTAGTGATCTTCTTTATCTCCTTTGATTGTTCTTGAAGTTCATGTTGTCTGCAAACAGAATAGCTACACTAGCTTTTTTTTTTGGGTTCCTGTCACATGGAGTATTGTTTTCCACCCTTTAATTTTCAGTCTTTGAATTTCCTTTTGAGTTAAATGTGTTTCTTGTATACAGCATATAGTTGGGTTTTGTCTCCTAATCCACTCTGCAATTCTGCTTCTTTTGGTTGGTGCATTGAGACCCTTTACATTGATAGTTATAATGGATATATACTGGCTTATCTTTGACATGCTACTTTCCTGCTGTTGGATCCTACTTCTTCCCTCTGTTTAATTGCTTGCTCTGCTTATGGGTTCCTTTCTGTTGTTGTTCTTGAAGTTGCCATCTGTTTTATCTCTTTCTAGTATATCTTTTAGTACTCTTTGTAGGATTGGTTTGGTGCTCATGAATTTCTTCAGTTGTTCTTTATCATGAAAATATTTTATTTCTCCATTAAATTTGAAAGATAGCTTTGCAGGGTACATCAATCTGGGTTGGAAGTTGTTTTCTTTCAATACCTGAAGTACTTCAGTCCAAGCTCTTCTTGCCTTGATGGTTTGTGTTGACAAGTCTGCTGTGATTCTGATAGGCTTTCCTTTATAGGTGATCTGTTTCTTTTCTCTAACAGCTTTTAATATTCTGAGCTTTTGCTGAGTTTCCAAGATCTTGATCACTATATGTCTGGGCTGTAGATTTATTTTGGTTATGATTAACTGGAGTTCTATATGCTTTACTTATCTGGATGTCCAATTCTTTTACTATATCTGGGAAATTTTCTGGTATTATTTCTGCAAATGGTCTTTTTATGTCTTTTGTGTTGACACCTGCTGTTTCATTAATACCTATTAATTTGACATTGTTTCTCTTTGCTTCATCTTGCAGTTGTTGAATTGTTATTTCCTGGTTCCAAGTTGTTTTTAAGAGATCCTGCCTTTCACATTCATTGGTGACTATGCTGTCTTCAAGATCTGAAAGTCTATCTTCAGCTTCATTCAGGTGGTTTTGCAAGCTTTCAGTGGAATTTTTAAGTTCCTGAATATCTCTTTGCATCTGTTTCACACCTTCTATTTTTTTTCTATATTGTTCCCTGAAGGTTTCACTGAGTTGTCTCTGCTCTTCTATTTTCTTGACTATGTCATCTTTGTATATGTTGAACATTTCTTTCATTATTGTTGTCATTTCTTTTCTCACCTGACATTGTTTCTGATCTGATGTCTTCTATGGCCTGATGGAGTTGCTTCTTTACTTCAGTTGCTACCATTTCAGAAATTTCAGATGTATGACTTCCAGGCTCTTCTGTGTTGATGCCTCCTGGACTTGTTTTGGGGGGTGTGGAGGTCTGGAATTGCATTTTGTTCCTTTGCTTTGTCATTTTTGAAGAACCAGAGACTCCCTGTAGTGCAGTCTTACTGTCCTGATTGTTTGTGAGTGGAAGGGTGAAAGCCTGAAGATCCCCAGTGCTCAGTGTAGCTCCTGTAGTGGTGAGTGGTGGCAGCCCAGCCTGGGCTGATACACTATTTGTGTGCAGGGTAGCCACCAAGGCCCCAGAGGGTGCCTGAAGCTTCACCTGCCTTGCATACTGGTCAGGGAAGCAGAGCCCAGACTCACCGGGCTTCCCAAAGATGTCCGGTGCTCAGCCCAGCCCAGCCCAGACAGATACACTATGGGTGTGGCAGGTAGAAACGGAGACCCCAGAGGGTGCCTGAGGTTTTGCCTGCCTTGCACGCTGGTCTGGGAGACAGAGCCCAGACTCACTGGATTTCCTGAAGATGACCGGGGACATACAATGGGTGTGGTGGGTAGCCACCGAGGCCCCAGGGGGTTCCCTGAGGTTTTGCGTGCCTTGCACGCTGATCAGGGAAGAAGAGCCCAGACTCTCCGGGCTTCCGGAAAATGTCAGCTGTTCAGTCTAGCCTACTGAGGATCATTTTCAAAACTAATATATGCTCAATGAAAACCTGTTGAATGAGAGGGTTCAAACATAAGAAACTTAAGAAGTTAGAGATCTAAATGGTTATAGGAAAAGCAGAAATAAATTTAAATGCAATTACCCTTGAAGACAGCAGTAACAATGTATTTCCCTTTCTTCAGCTTGTTCAGTTTGTATCACTCCTTACCAACCTGCCAACTCTCATCCTCAGACTTTCAGGGGGCAGTTCAAAATCTACATGAGTGAGCTGGTTAGGATTTTTTTTTTAAACCCAGCAGTGATGCTTTCTGGCTATAAAAAATAAGAGTCTTACATTTTTTACATAGGTTAAAGGGGAAGATGGGAATTTTTTTAAAGTCCAAGGAAAATACGTGAAAAATGGTAAAAACTTATTTATAATTTTTAAGTGAACATGACAGCATATTCTCCTTAAACATGAAAATATTACACAAATGCTGCAAACTCATAGCTTTACTCTAAATGCAAAGATATTTGTTATTAACCTAAATAAATTCTTAAGACTGATTTTGGAGACATGACTATAATCTGATGGTTAGTATCTCCAAGGAAAGAGTACTTATTTGTGTTCTTTTTTGCTTGGTTTTCACAGGCCAAAGAGGGAAACAATGTTTCAAAACATTTTTGAATGTTTTATTTGCAATGCTTTTGAGAAAGTGTATCTAAACAGAGTACTCTGTGTACCTAGTGTCCTAGATCAGTACTTATTCATTAAGAAGCAGGATACTTGAGACCAATAGCTCCTAACTCTAACAAATTTGACTTCAGAACTTTATTACAAATTTAACTTTGTTACTAAATTTGTAGCTAAGAGAACTACTCTGTGCATGTAAGTACACATATGCATATAAAAGCAAAAATAAAGAGCAGCCATTAATATGCATTACTCAAGTCTGATTACACCAGAACGATCTATGAAGTTGACAAATGTTCAAACCTGCTTCAAATAAATAAATGTGGATTTAGGAGAAGCAAAATGCAGCCCAATTTCAATTTCATGAAGGACAAAAACTAATGAAAGAGCTGGTCATAGTGGAACACTAAAACATGGTTTAATAGGATATATAAAAACAAACTAAACTTATTTGTGGGTAAAATGTAAATTTACTGAACTAGGAAGAATATTTCTAGACAAACTGTAGGGTGTTAATGTGGAGAAAATGGAGCCATGTGAATATTTGGAAACTGCTCCATAGGTCAACATCTTATAACCTTAAATTTCCTCAGATGATAGAAAACAGAGCATGAACTAGATAAAAAGAAAAAAAGAGTGATATGGGTTTATAAAAAATGTGAGTAGACATGAGAGAAAGTTAGAATAAAATTGAGAAACAACAGGCAGCCAAAAGAGATTTATAACTAATTTGGCATACTTAATTTATAACTAATTTTATTAATTTTTATAGGATAAATTTTAACACTAATTTTTAGTATGAGTAATGACAGCGTGCAGAAGGACAATATGATAATTTCTCTTAACAATTATTATTCATAAAACTATATACAATTTTTGCATTTATGGGCTCACCTATTTTGTAATATCATCTCAACACTTAATAAAAAGAGCCTCAAATATTATACATTAAATAATTTCATGGGATAGTAATATGTACACTTAGATTGATCATGCAAAGCATTGCCATTAAAAATATGGCTTTCAAAAATTCAAATTGTTTTAGTTAGTATTCTGAACTAAAGAAGGTAAAGACTCATGATTTATATGTTATATTTCTATAGAGTTTTATCTGTATAAAACCGAGGAGGAAGAAATAACTTTGATTTAATTTATGAAATACACTTACATTTTCAGATATTGGTGTTTTTGTTTCACACAAGCTTCCAGGGAAGCAAGTGAAAATCATTAAAAATGAAGGACTGTACCTTGTGTGTCCTACTCCCCTATGTTGTGAAATATCTAGAGCCCCTATTTTTTGCAGTTCCTGATAGTGTTCCCAGTCATTTTGACAATGAAATAGTTCCCTCAAATTTCCTAGAGTCCCATAGTTATTTCTTTCGGGGGAGCACTAAGTTTGCAGAATATCTTGTACTAAATATTCACATCATATGCCTAAATTACCCAGTAAAACTCTACTCTCTCCAAAAAGCCCTCAATACCTGGTTTTTGATGCTGTCTTCTTAGTACAGATAAAAAATTTTGGTTGCCAAAATGGGAGTTTAGTCTAGATCTTTCAAATTTAACAAGCTGCTATTTTCCATTTTGGGGGTTTCTATATTTTAGTCATTCAATTGCATTTTAGAAATCAGACTTTTTGAATCTGTGTGAAACTTTTTTTTGTACCAGGAATTGAACTCAGGACCCTGTGCTTGCCAGGAACTATGTCCCCAGCTCCTGAGCAAATCTGGGACATAGACAAGCTTCAGTTACTATGTGCTTGAAATATAAAGACCAGATTCTGATCCACAAAAAGCTACCAGTTTATACCACCGTAATTAATGTAGTTTTGATTTCTAATGCCAAGTTAGCCTACCTACATGTTTTCCTTCAAAATTCTACAATAGCAAAAACAATTTTAAAAATCAAAGATGCAATCAGTTCAACATTTAATTACTATATTGGAAAGAATCAAGAAAATAAATTTCCAGAAATACATAAGTGATTATAAAATATATTTGAAATGAACTCTTCCATTGATAGTATTAGGAAAATGATTCTCAATAGTACAAGTCATTGTAGAGTAATACATTACTCATAATTTATGCTTAATTGATTTTAAAATTACATGTATTAAATTAAAAACACCCTAAGATTTTTTTTGAATATGGAAACTAAATCGTTTGAAAAGATTGCAGATTTAAGTGAGTGGTCACATAGAAATGGCTTTATTACAGCTTGGAAGTATTTCCCTCAATGTTCTAAATGTGAAATGAAATGACACAGGTGTCTACCAGTTGTGGTGATAAACATCTTGCTGTTACATTACTTCCAGGCAGTTGGAAAATATATGAGGGCAAATAGAAACAGCAATTTAAAAATATGTAAGACTGTTAGCCTAACAGACAGAACTGGCAGAGAAAAATCATTTGCTGCCACAAAAAATAAAAGTATAATTGAATGTTTCATATTTTGATTGTCGGCGCCCATCTGATGCTATTCAGCACAAAGCCTGACTCTACAAAGCAGAGATCCAAGTAAACTGACACAAAATTTCATAGGGAGATATCACCGACAGGGTAACCCTGAAGGCAGGAATAGGTGTATCTTGATTTACATTTTTTAACATTTAAGACATTTAGAAATTGCAAACATTTTTAGTTCAAGATTTATGAGATTATCTAAATCACTTTCTGGTCAGTGGGAGAAAATACTTGACACCTACAATCTAAGGGAGGGGAGGTTTGCTTTGTCTCATGACTCTTGGAGGATTCAGCCCATGATTGCCTTGCTCTGAGGTAGAAAGCATGGTGGACAAATCTGGTGGAGGAAAACTGCCGATTTCTTTGTGACCAGGAAGTAGAGAAAGAAAAGAGGCAGAGAAGTAGTTACACCCTTCCAGGCCACAGCCCCAGTGAACCACCTCTTCTGACTAGGTGGCCCCTGTAGAGAGCACATTCAGCTGTGGATTGAGTAGCAGATTAATCTATTGATGAATGTAAGTGCTCCCCCTCTATCCTATCACCTTCAAATGCCCTATCTCTGAACACATGAGACTTCGTGGGAATATTTTAGATCTAAACTCCAACAGATGATTTTTTTTAACAGATGTTTTTGAACTTAGAAAAATGTATATAAAATTGCAAATAGAGACATAAAATTGTTAGAATCAGAAAAAATAGCTTTCCTTTAGATGCTAAGAGAATGAAAATATTCTTAGAGTCACAGAGTAGTGGAACACAACTGTAATCTCAGCACTCTGAAAGACTGAGGATCTCAAGTTCAAACCCAGCCTGGGCAATTTAGCAATTTAGTGAGAACCTGTCTTTAAAAAAATTATATTTATATATATATGGCTGGGGATATGGTTTACTACAAAAGCCCTGGGTTCAATTCTCAAAATTTCAAAACAAAACAAAAAAATAAAAAAGTTAGGTCATTGCAAAGTCTTACGAAGTAATATTATTTCTTATGATCCAGAGGAGGAACAAAAGTTGATATCAAGTTCTGCTTCAGGTTAACCAACTTGGATAAGTTATTATGTAGAACAGAATTAATGAGAATAAAAGTTTCATCTGTCATGTTCATGAAATGTACATAAAAATACTTAATATATATTTTAGTTGATAATTTAAGATAATATAAAAGTCTAAGTAATGATTGTGCCTTCAAATTTTTATTTTTCTGATGCCAAAGTGGAACATATACTAGAATTTAGGGCAGATTATAAAAACAAGTTGAGAGTTTTCCTATTTACATAATAGCTCTGTGACCTGGTTGGGCAAACCCCTATTTTCACCATCTCATTCCCTTGTCCTTACTGAAGAATCTATAAAGTGATAAACTTACCTGCTCAAACTTCAACTTTCTAAATTTCCTTGTGGTTAGAAATGCTTATAACTTTCCTACTAACCTGTTTTGAAACTCTGTTTTACTGATTTTTTAAAGATGTTTTCCTCTTTAAAATAAAAATAATTGGGGCTGGGGATTTAGCTCAGCCGCAAAAAGCGCCTGTCTGGCAAGCGCAAGGTCACGAGTTCGGTTCCCGGTACCGGAGAAAAACCAAAAAAAAAAATAAATAAATAAAAAAATAAA
>NW_004955407.1:10426216-10427124 GCF_000276665.1 Chinchilla lanigera
TAAATAAAAAAGTACTCATATTCTTATCATTCTTACTGATAAATCTAAACTACTGATTACTGATTTTGTCTTTTCCTTTTAATGTGTCCTATTTCTTGCCTGAGAAATGAGAGCCAGAAGGAAACCAGCCTCTTGTGGCAAGAGGCCATAGATGGGTGTGTGGGAAACTGAGAAAGATCCTGGGTCCTTGTTGTGTAATCGAGAGTCTGTGCTAGCCCTAGATTCAAAATCTCCAAATGCAGTTATATGAAATAAATTCTCATGTAGTTAAGTCTTTATTTATATTGTTTCTAGTACTTGGAGCTGAACCCATTGCCTGATAGAGGTCGTATATCACTTTGCTGGTTTCAGATTGTGTAAGAGGGAGAAGCTGGGACAAGGAGTGAAATGCCAGTATTTTCTTAAGATTTGACATTAAAAAACATCACTATAGAGTAATATGAGACAGAGAAGAGAAGGAAGTCAGAACAGGGCAGTGTACAGCTACAAACCAACTCCACTGGAAAACTGTGGGAAACAATATATTATATGGCGCAGTCATTCACAATAAAAGGCAAAGAAGCTAGAGTATTTCCTGACTAATTTACAATCTGTCAGTGTCATTTTGAGTGTCATTTGAATGGTGCCTTTTCTCTAGCATTATTCATTTCTTGGGTTAACATTCTGTTGTGTATTCACCCTTCCCCAAAAACAGTGTGTCAGACAGAGGTCACAGGGGATAATGATAAGCAGTTGCCAGCATGAAGACGTTAGAACCAATTTTACAGAGGCAAGGGACCAACGGCATCTGCTGGAATTCACTGCTTACATTTCTTAATTTCATACCCTAATTTAAATACTCTCTAATCTTCAGTCTGAGTTTATAAGACAGTAGCATGCCCTAGTCTTTAGTAAAGCATACAGTAAAA
>NW_004955407.1:10427224-10468084 GCF_000276665.1 Chinchilla lanigera
TTAATTTCATACCCTAATTTAAATACTCTCTAATCTTCAGTCTGAGTTTATAAGACAGTAGCATGCCCTAGTCTTTAGTAAAGCATACAGTAAAAGACTTAGAAGAAAATCTACAGCCCAACTAATGCTGCTGGTACTAACACTGTGACCTTCATCCTCTTCTTTCACTTGTCACTCTGGATTGCACTCACTCATGGAATTCACTGAGAAAAAACTTCTGTCTGAGAGGGACAGAAGGGGACCTGGACAGTGGGTTTCCCAATAATTGCACTTCTCATAGAGGCTTTGTTGAGATAAGCCACAAGATGAGGCAGGCTTAAGGGTGGGAAAGAACTATAATCAATCAATAATATTACAAGTATAATCATTTAGTTAACACTGATCCAATGACAAATCATAGGATGGGTATGAGGTGGGACAAAACTATGGTCAACCAATAAGTATACAACAAGCGTAGTCACTAGGGTAATATTGATTAAGTGGGGATCAAATATGGAAACATGTCATGTAGCAAGCACACAAGGGTAGACAAGGACTCTCCTGGAAGGGGTGGGTTAAGGAGGTTTGGTCCTCCACCCCAAGGTAATTGATGCCTACTCAGAATATTAATCACTGCTGCTCATCCCTAGGGAAAGTATATGGTCGAGTGGCTCTTGTTTTTCTTGAAGCCTGGCCTTCAGTGGCTATGCCTCCAACCAGTTGTCTTCTGTATTGACCACTTGAGGGCCAAGCCTTGTCTGACTGCCTATAATATTTCTACCTAACTTAGCTATCTATAATATTTACCCTTCTGAGGAAGTACCCCTAACTGCTGTGAGGGGGCAAGGGTAGAAGACAATCTGACTTATTCCAGCTGATGAGGGTCATAGATGTGATTGGTAAACAGAGATACTCCACAGAGTCTCTACCTAAAGGCCCTCGGTAGGCACCAGGGATTCTTGTCTTGGATAGACATACAACTTTAAGTCTGGAAGGGACAAGACTACAGAATTAAGTATGCATGGGCCAAATAACAAAATCAACAGGATTATTATGAATACAGCCAAAACAATTTTCTACCAGGAGGAGCCAGTAATAGCTTTCCATAAAGAGTGTAAGAGAAGGTCCATGGAATTTCAGAATCTGACATGCCATTAACCTGTCGTCTAATATCTTGAACAGCTATTGAGACATTAGCAGAAGGATCGGGAATGTACACACAACACTAAGCTTTTATAATTGCATAAGTACCCCTTGGGCTGCTGTTGGAATGTCTAATGTCACCCAATTTTGGAAGACAGCTTGCCTCATTAATTTTACTTCTTCATTCTGGAGAGATAGACCACTGGCAGTGTCATTTAAGGCCCACTACGTATAGTTAGTTAAGGCCTCGATGTGTTGCATGGCATTTTTTAATCCTAGGGAAGGAATAAAGATAGAGGCCAAGTGATCATAACAGTGAAATATGCTTCTAGACCATCAGTGCCATAGGCAGGATAAGTTTGCAGGTTTGCCAATACTCTTGACACTTCTACTTTATAACTCTGCAAATCCCACTGTGCATCTTCCTATCCATCCAGGGGTTGGCCAGGGCCACCAATAGGTTCCACAGGACCAATGAGTGCCACTGGGGGCTTCCCATCTAATTCTGGGTTGATTAACAAGTTCATTGCAAACCAATCTTCAGTCTGTAAAGTTACTTTGTAGACATTGTTGTGGGGGGTGTCTGTCCCAAGTATTTAGTAGAGTTAGCCCAATGAGAATGAAATGATTTTTCTGTTCCCAACATAAGGAGGCCTTTCTATTAAGAAGTCCTACAGAGGGAGTTAATCATAGATAATCATCTCATTTCTGCAAATACTCATCTTGATATCTATGGCTTTTGTCCCTCAGGATAGGACCCTTTTATTTAACAGGGGCCCTACTAATGCCTGTAAAAAGGCTTCAGTGCTATTGTTAGAAAAATTTCTATTATGTCCAGGATTAGGAGTATACTTTATAGGTCACTCGCTATCTTGTCATTGGGGGCTAAACTATGAACTATTGAACTCTTTCATAACTCATCAATATAATCCTGTAGTTTATTCCAAGCATCTCTTTTGAGTGAGGATGCCCATAAAGGAAGTCAAGAGGTACTGGACAAGGAGAGCAGGCCATATATCCAGCAAGATGTTTGTTGTAATGTCTCTGCATATTGTTGTGCATACCTGAGAAAGGAATTGCATTTTAATACCCTCTAATCTTCACTCTGAGTTAAGATAGTAGCATGCCCTAGTCTTTAGTAAAGCATACAGTAAAACACTTAAAGAAAAGCTACAGCCCAACCATTATTACTGCTGACACTAACACTGTATTTGAGCTTCATCCTCTTCTTTCACTAGTCACTCTGGATTCCATTCACTCATGGAATTTATTGAGAAAAATCTTCTGTCTGAGAGGGACTGAAGGGGACCTAGAGAGTGGGTTGCCCATCAACTCCACTTTTCATGGGTGTTTTGTTGAGATCAATCACAAGATGAGGTGGGCTTTAATGGTACAGAACTATAATTGATTGATAAGATTACAAGTATAGTCACTTCGGTAATATTGTTCCAATGGTAAATCATAGGATGGGTGTGAGGTGTAACAAAATTATGGTCAACCAATAAGTATACAACAAGTGTAGTAACTAGGTTAATATTGATTAAATGGAAATCAAATAGGGAAACACATCATGTAGCAAGCACACATGGGTAGACAAGGACTTTCCTGCAGAAGGTGCTAAGGACTTTCTCCCTTAAGTGGTAAAATGATTAGTAAAAGGGCTAAGAGTAACATCTTAGATTACTCATCTGAAGGCTTTGTTTCTTCCTTGAGAAAGAATCTTAAGTCATCTATGGGTTTTGGGGAGTATTCCAATGATGGTTGCTCACACTCAGCACCAGTATCTGGCTCCCAGGTCTTGAGTTGGGTGTGATGAATCTAGGAGTCCAGGCCTATTACTTTGACAGTTGATGGAGGTGACAGGATCATGGTGTGTGACCTTCCCAAGTTGGTCATATGGAAGGAGGTAATAGAGGAGAGATTTTACCAGTATTAAGTCTTCGGGTTAGAATATAGGATTTCCCTTTTCTTTAGGCTGAGCTTCCACTAACTCTTGAAGAGTACTGGACATTAGCCCATGAGGTGACATCCTTCAGCAAGGCATCTGTTTCTCTACTGAGAATAAAATTTTGAGTAAGAAAAGGGTATCCATAAAGCATTTAAAATGGACTGAGGCCTACAATTTGAGGAGTATTTCCTATTTTGATCAGAGCTGAAGTAATGAGTGAGGCCACTGTAGGTGGGTCTCCTGAGCTATTTTATAAAAATATCTCTGTAGCCTTTCATTATTTTTGTACGTTTCCTGATGGTTGTAACCTTTGTGCACAATGTAGGTGACAGAGAATGTCCAGTGCCTGAAAGACACCCTGTGTAACTATTACTTTAAAAGAAGGTCCACTATCACTCTGTAAATTCTTCGTCCAAATCTGGGGATGATTTCTGAGACTAAAACTTTTACCACATCATGTGCCTTTTCTACTCTACAAGGAAAGTTTTCAATCTAGTTTGTGAAGGTATCTACCCAGACTAATAGGTATTGAACTCCTTTACTCTTTGGTGTGAATGAAATCATGCCTCCACTAAGTCTAGAAACTGTTCTAAAGGAATAGCAGTTGTAACCCACTGGCTCTCAGACCCCTCTATTGATAGAGTCTGATATTTTCTTTTAAGTTCCTCCACTTTTAGCTATAATTACCTCCAAAATTTTGGTGGTTTATGAGAAAGAGATTATAATTAACATGTTATTTTTGACCAAAGAAAAACTGTCAAGTTATTGTACATACACAGCAACATATATTGTATATGTAAAACCAGTCTAAGCATATTTTGATTAGTTGGCAACCTGGCATACATATTATAGTATTAGGCAGGATAAAATGTCTCTCTCTAGGATAGGAGTTGGGCTTTCGGGCATAACTAAAATGAATGGGTGAAGGAAAAGTTATCCCAGTTACAGTTTAAATGAGTTACCTTTTATCTGATGATTGTTTTTGAGGTCTGATGGCTGGATGGAATGCCAGGATTGAAAAGGACAAAGAGATGTGTGCCAATGTCCAGCAATAGGTTGGTTTTCTTTCCTTTTATTGTCATAATTCCTCAGGGATCCTCTGTGGAGATGCAACATGGAGATCACAGTTCGGCCAGAGGTGGAGGCAGAGTGACCTATGACCCTTCAATCTTGCTAGACCAGCTGGGAAGATGAGTCTGAGCTCTGGAGCCCCCTCCTCAGAATGCAATCTTCTCTCCAGTGGCCATCTTTGCAGTTAGAAAGTGCCATGGGGGGCCTCTTAAGGCAGTCCCCCTTAAGGTTGCCTGGATTTTTCAGTGGTAGCAGGTGAAGTTGGTAGTTGTAGAACTCTTCTTGGAAATCTGAAAATCAAACTTAGGTCTCTATTTCTTTAAGGCTGTAACAAAGGCAACCATTTTTGTTCTCTTTGCTATCTCTCCTTGGCTCCCTCCAAGTCTCAGTCATAAAATACAAAGAAGACAGCTTTTACTAAAGTGTCAAGTGACCTATCTGGAGCAGAAGCTATCTTTTCTAACTTTTTTTTAATATTGGGGGCTGAGTGGGTAATAAGCATATCTTTATGTATAGTCTATCCTTCTACTGAATAAAGAATTATGGACATATGCTTAGTCAATGTCTTTCATAAATGATCTAAGAGGGCAGTAATGTTTTCATCCTTTTCTTGATAAACAGCTGACAATTTGCAATAATTACAGGGCTTGGTCTTTGTCCTTCTTAGACCTTCAAGAATACTTACTTGAAAATGTCTTTTCCTCCAATCTCTTGTCTGCCTGTTAGGCCAGCAGGGGTCTTGATTAGCAACTGCTTAAACTCCAGTGAGAACTGGTTGTTCCCCTGGTTATGTATCTTCTGGCCTTCTAAAATTAACAATATGATATTCATCCCCAAATGCAATAGCAGCTTGTAATGCTGCTTGTCTCTTAGTAGAAGTCAATATTTGATTTAAGATTAACATTACATCTTTCCAATCTAACTTAAAGGTTTGAGGAAATCCTGTAAAGACCTCAAAGTATTTATCAGGATAATCTGAAAATTTTCCTAGTTCTAGCTTGATCTGTTTTAAGCCATTGAGAGAAAGAGACATACGAACATGAGCAGTCTCATGTGGATTATAATTATACTTTGAACATAAACAATAATTACTTCTCAATGTAAAGAAAGTTTGAACATAAGGCAATTCAGAGCATTTTCCTACTTTTTTAGAAGTATGATTCTACTTGTAAAATAACATCATAATTAATACTTCCATCTGAATTCCACTTTGGCTCTAGGAGATAGGTAGGCCATGCACAAGTGCAGAAAAATATCAAACAGTTCTTTTTCAACATGTAAGTGTAGAACGTCTTCCAGTGCTTAAGAATGCTTTCCAAACAAGTAAGAGACTTTGACATTGAACACTCCCACAAATGAAATAGAAAGAACTAGGCATCTCTTTTAATTTCTATTTGATTTCTATACCCTGAGAATGTTCCTCAACTATATTCCACTTCCACTGTTTGTCTTCCATTTGGAAAGAGAGCAGAGGACAAACTTTGACTAGCCTCTCCACCCTCAAACTGGTGCACAATTTCATCTTCCTAGGGAGCCAGTGAGTTTATTCCTGTAGGATACTTATAAGCACAAGTTATAATTGGTCTCAACTGTGACAGTAATGTTGAAAGAAGGAACCATTACTTTGTTTTAACACACTGGTTTTCAGTTCTTTAAAAGAAGGTGAGGCAAACAAATCAAAGGACAACATCTTTTATCTTAGAAAGGAGATTACCTTCATAGACAAAAGCAAACAAATGGCTGGAAGATTTTGCACATGAAGAAGCCTCCAAGGCACCTCTGTTATGTACTTATTCACCTAGGCAACATTTTCTAGCAGCAAGAGAAGGCTACACCTTTAAATCCATTTAAAATTTTTTATATTTCTTAAGCTTACAGGTTAAATTTATATTTGTCATCTAGCAATGACAATTCACATGTTAGTGAAAGTTACTTAGTTAGTGACAATTCACATGCATACATGGGAGAAAAATGCTAACTAATTTTTTTTTTTACTCTTTGTTAGCATGTGTAAGGCACAAATGTAAATCTTTCCCCTGATAGGTGTTTTCCTCCATGAAAGGCAAACAGTTGTTGCAAGCTGCCTCAGCCTGATTTCTGAAATGAAAGGCAGTCTAAGGATCAGGTGCTTTTAAAGTTAACTCCCAACAAGTTGAAGAAAAATTGGGATTTCTGACTTAATAGTAAAGAGAAAAAAATGTTATAGGTAAGTGGAGATTTTTCTGAGGTTGGGAGCCAGTTTCACTGAAGAATTTTTGGGTATCTGCCAGAGAGCAGCCCTGGCCATCACACCTCAGTTTTTCTGTTTCTGTTGTGATCCATAAAATCAGAGATCAGTCTCCAGAAAGGAATCCAGCTCTCTATCTGGTCAACATTCCATTGACCATTGGCTTTGACAGGGATTCACCAAAAAGATGTTGGGGAAATCTGTCCTCTGTTTTGAGAGTGACAGCTTCTCTAACAGTGTTTAACTAAATGGAAAAGTAACTACTGTTTGTCAAAATTCTATAAGGGATAGATAAAAGCCTGAGTAAAATCATTGAATAGTGCTTTATAAGTTTATAGTAAAAATTTCAATGCTCAAACTTATTATCAAAGTATTTTTCCTACACAAATACATGATAACTAGACCTAAGAGGAGAATAGGAAATATTCGAGATCCTCCCTTAGGCTAAATGTGTTTTGATCCCATAAGTGTGGAGCTTGGAAATAGCTCCTTCTGCTTTCACCCAGAGGTCAGTTCTTTCCTCTGTGTCTCAGGTTCAGCCTCCAGAGAGCAATCTGCCTAGAACACTAAGCTGGGACATGGCTTTTATGTGTGTTCTCCTTGATAGGCAATATTCTGATGTCTCATCATACCTAGAGTTGGGGTATGTGTTCCCCATCTAAAATGACCTCCCTATCTTCAGCCTTAGCAAATGCTTATGTTCTATGGACTTAACTTAGCTGTTGGATAGGAGGAAAAGTTTAGAACAGTTTAGAATTCTTTCTGTCTATCCTTGCATGCCTCCAAAAAAGGAAATTACAGGAAAGCAGGAACAGATTAAATGGTCAGAGAATAAAAGTCTTTTTTTTCTCATGCTTACAGTGAGTTATAGAGACAATTTACAACTGTGTTATCATTCTCAGCCTAGAAATATGAGAATGGGTAATCTCAAGAGATAAGATTGCCTCCTCACTGGCAGAAGATTAGACAAGAAAGGAAACTGAAGCAGAATAGGCTGCACATTTCCTCTAGAATGTGGAGGAAGATCAGAACCAGTCTATTCCAGTGAAACCTGTCCTCCCAGTCAAGAATGGCCATCAACCTAGTTCCCCTTAACTGGTGGAAGGATCCCCATATTTCCTTATATAGGCATGTACGTTTTTCTAAGTATAAGCTATATTTCATTTTAAAAGACCCATTTTATAATATTTTATATCACAGCCCATCAGGAAATGCTCTAATATTATATTTCCCTAATGCTTCTGTCTAAGATAATAAACCATAGCAGTTAAACAGGTCAAACAGATTAAATAAGCCAAACTGGTCAAACAAGAAACATTAATATATACTACAATTAAGTCTGAATACAACATACACAAAATAGGAATAAAATGTTCCATTAAACAATCCTTATATCCTTTCCATGTTTTCAATTTAAATTTATCACCATTTTAATGAAATTATATGAGACAAAACATAACCAATTATAAGTAATAAGCAAAGACATAACAAAAATTTTGATTATCTAAATGAGTCACAATCCTAGGTCTATGAAACAAAAGTAAACTCTAACCTCTGTTCAATTATCTCAGTGGAAGACCTCCAAATGATATAGGGAAATGAAACTCCCAAACTGCTAGATGTCCAAAACCCTGAGCTCATGTTCTCTAAAACCAAGGAATGAATTTTAGGAAGAACAGAGATTAACAGCAGGAATAATTTATTGAGAGAAAGGAAGTTTCTGTCTGAGGGACAGAAGGGGACCCAGAAAGTGAATTTCCTTCCACTTACTCTTAAACAAAAGCTGCAATTCTATGGGGCAACTTAGATCTTCATTTATGAGGCTGTAATCCCTCAAAATATAATGACATGGTGATAGCTGCATATTGACATATCTTGCATGTAGTTATCACTGAGTAGGAGCACCCTCATCATTTTCCTGATAAATTTCATAAGGTCTTTGCACGCTCTTTCCTCTACCTATTATATAAAAGTAAATTTACATCCAACAATATAAAAGGATAATTATTCAAACCATCTAGTAAATCTCTCCCTTATTTGTTAGTCTACTAGCATGAGGAGACTAAAATTACCAGATTACAATAACAGATTTAATGTTTAGGACTTGTGGAAATTTTATTATGTTCCTTGATAGAAGCATATCTTCTCCATTCTTGGAATCAGGAAATCCAATTCAGCAGAGCCTAAATTTGCAAGGATGGGAAGTATAAATTCCAAAATGACTAAACTGAACATGATTTCACTTTTACATTCATTCACTCGAAAGACAGGATGTCCCAGATTTTCAGAGAGTTAATACCCAAGTCAGAACCTTAATGTTGTCCCCCAAGAAGCTAGTCCAAAATTCTATATGACTGGCAGCATTTTAAAATTACATTTTTTGTGGCATCACAGAATCCCATATTAATTTGCATAATTTTTCACAATTAAGTGAAGGCAATGTTATGTACAAATTCAAGACAACAAATCCAATACTCTGTAAATCCTTGGATATTGTTGTTTATTGAGATGCTTAAAGCAGAAATGAAAAGCAATATTGGGATTCTTTCTGAAACCAACAAGAATGAATTTTCTATTTGCTAAGAATATAGAAAGTCCAGTGTTATCAACTTCTTAACAAATGTCTCATGTTTAATAGAGGGCTTTCCAATACTGTCTTAGTTACTTTTCTCATTGCAGAGACAAAATACAAGACATCCAAAGTTAAAGGAGAAAAGATGTATTTAGCTCACAGCTTGTACAGGTTTCAGTCCATCATCAACTGGCTCCAAGGCAGAGTGATGGCAGACAGGCATTACAGAAGAGAAAGAGTTCATGGTGTACAGAAGTTAGCAAAGCAAGCAAAGGTCAACCAGAGCTCTCTCTATCTCTTCTATCTTATCCAGGCTACTTAGGCTAGCTCGTCCTCCCACCCTTTATCCTAGTGCCCTTGATCCTAGCATTGCACCATAAATCAATCCCAGCATCCACATTCTAGATACCTCCACCTCTGAAAAAAGCCCCACATATGATTAAATGAAGCTTAGTAGGAACATCTAGATACAAGCCACAACAAACACTTTCATTTTTATTCTTTCAAATTCATGCTTCCTGCTTCTATAGTTTTAACATCTGGACTATGGATCCTAGTTTTCCTGAAGATTATGCCTTCATAGCTGTCAGATTACCTTACTATGTACTGTAATAATTATATCCTCCATTCTAATGATTAAGCACTGCTGCATGGTTTCTAAAGTTATAGAGCACCATCACTCTACTGACACAAGATAGTACAGTCCCATGACAATATTCCCTATAATTAAGTAGCTCCTATTTCTCAATGATATTTATGAGCCTTTAACCATCATATTCCCTCTCACTTAAAAGAAAGAAGTAAACTTTCTACAGGAAACATAATCAACTGGTTGATTATTCTAGTATTACAACCATGCTAACATACTCACATTAATGCCAAGATCATTAATCTCTTCTTTAATATCTTCCAGGGAAGTTCTGGCAAATCTACTTCATTTACCATCGACAATCATTTCTCCAATGTTAGGTAATCATTCCAACAGAATATTAGAATCATTTTGCAGGGTCTCTGCCAGCACCTTAATCTTGAATCCACTGCAAGTGCCATACATCAATAAACTCCCCCTTATTTTGTTTTATATTCCACTTCCTCCTACTGGCAAGTCTAACATTAATTTTTAAGCATCTCTTCCCAGCTTTTACTACACACAGATTCTGTGGGTTGGTAAATAATGCTTTTCTTCCTAAAATATCCACCAAGAAATCTTGATTTCAAGTTTTAATGTCCATTCCTTCTCTAATAGGGCCCTAGTGTTAGTATGAGGGTCTTGCCAGGGCTGTGGATTTAGTTCACTTTGTGTTTCTGTAAGTGGTTTGCTTTCCATTATTGGGGAAGAAGATTTTTGCAAATGTGGCTACTGATCATTTTTGTTATCATACCAAATTCTAAGCTGTTACTTGGCTGCCTCAGGGCATTCGCTTTTAATCTAAAGGGGGGTTGCAGTTATAATCTGCAAATCAATGACATGTCTTTATAATTACCATTCCCCCATATTTCCAAACTGCTACAGATTTTTCCTGAATTATGGCATCACTTTCTCCTCTTAACTCATCCCAATTCACCACAGTGTTAGTCTTGGTTATAAATGCATGGCTTATTATCTATAATAGTGCCCTTGTTTCCATCTGACTGGTGACTAATTTAGCTCCAAATTAGTTTCAAAAGCTAAAGTTGAAGGTTTGCTCCTATGACCATTTTTGGCACCAAATAGTTTTGTTTGGATTCCCACCCAAACAATTGTTCAAACAAGAATTTACATATCGATGCTTCATTTGAGAAGTAATATCAGGAAGCACCACCAGCTTCTCACCTCAGCAGTGAGAAAATATGGCAGCAAAGGGAAGAAAGCCAATGAAAGGTGGGCTACAAAGCCAGTTACCATTTGGAGCAAGTGACTTCAAACCCATGAAGATCCTTAGGGGAGATGTTATTATCTCATCAAGCGTTGAGAAAGCTGAGCCATCTCCCCAAGGTCTCCCTCTGCCATTGGTTAAAACATCAACTCTTTGGTGCTTTCCACCTGCTGAGTACATAGGGGAAATGGGTTCCTGCAGTTAGACTACAACCTTCAAGTAGAGAGCCACAATTCTTCACAGTAAGCATCTTCATGGAGCACACATGTGTAAACAAAGAACATGGAGGGACCCTGGTTTCACTGCTCCAAAAAGGGAAATCTTTCCTTTCTCATAAGGCTGGGGGGAAAATATGGTTATATTCGATACAGAAATATATCTTTGCCCATATGCATACTTGAAGTAGGAAACTGTATCCATAATGTGATTAAAAGTGCCCATGAATTACTTCCTCTAAATATATCAACTCTCCCCTTGTCTGGTATGTGAAAATTCCCCACTTTTTTATTCTTTTGGGTTTTGATAGCCTTTGTTAAAAAGTAAATTATACTTGGAAATGAACATGCCTTGAGCCATTCTAGCAATTAGATAGAATACATAAAATAGAAAAATGCTGGTGTCATTCTAGCTACTAAACTGAAGGTATATTCTGACACTGCTGCACAAAAAACATCACAATATCTCTTTAAACTTGTAACATTTAGAGATCTTTCTAAGTCTATAAATGAAAAGAAAGATTGCTTTTAGATATAGATACCAATTAGTCTGTTAAGCTCACTAACTGGTTATGTGACTTATTCAAACATAATAGCTTACATCACATACTAAGTAGTTTCCTGATAAGGTGATACCCCATGTTTTCTTCTCTAAAATCCTTTTATTTTTCTCTACCTTGCAATGACTTAGATCCATACCCACATATAGGGTATTACGGTATAAATAAAGTTGTAATTTGTATTTTGACATGTTCAATTAGTGAACTTTTCTTGAGAAGTTAAAGAGTGAAAATACATGTGATACCTTGTGTTTTATTTGTACTTTTTCCCATTTTATTCCACAGTGTTGGTAATTGCTTCTAAATTCTTTAATGCACTATTACAGTAAATAGTCCTATGATTACCTTTCCTCCTTGAAAGGTGTCTAGTTGAGATGGCCTAAAATGACTCCAATAGGGAAAGAAAAAGAGGCATGTTAGTGTTCGGCATAGGACAGCTCTGTTCTAGGCCCTAGGGAAAAAAGTCTCAGTAGAGGGCATTTGCAGCTTTCCAGGCTGCCTGTATCACTCTGGGTTCCAGCCAGAAACAGATGGCACATTCAAATTAGGATAATTTGAGGAGGATTTAATTAAGGGGCAATTTACAAAAATGAGGATAGTGTATAAAGAAACCACAAGGGACGGTGCAGCGTCTCCTGTCATTACCACCCACGGGCTTGAAGGAGTGAAGGGAGGGAGGAGTTTAGGATCCCTGTGGCCCAGAGAACTAGAGGGAAAGACCTCCTACAGAAGCTAACAGTCCAGTCGAGAGACATGCCAGCCCTCAGTGACACTGCAGGAAGAATCCCCCTCACCTCTTCTCCCACCCTGGTCTTCCACCTGGACTTTCTGTCAACTGACCCATGCTGGAACCACACAAGAAGGGACAGGTTGGTGGATTCTGCACAAACGAGAGATTCAAGGCAACAAACAGGGTGCAGATGTGGAGGGGTGGTTCTGAAAAGGCACCAGAATAATCCAAGGCCATTTTTTTATTTGTGCTCAGAGGAGTTCTCTAAAGTATTAAGTTAGTAAAATTTAGGTTCTGCTTTCTATTAAAGATGCTTAAAAAGACATTCACTCCCTACAATTTTGGGAGCAATGAGTCCTCAGTCAGGTGTTCATGTAGAGGAGGTGAGCGATTTCAAAATTCATTCCAAGTGGCTCGAGAAAGCGGTGACAGCAAGCAGCCTCCATGAGCCAGAATCAGCACATCCAGTGGACAGTCATCTCCAGGGGTGGCAACCCTGGCTGCAGGGGCAAGAATTGCTCCCTTTAGAGGACCTGGACTCTGTGTCTATCTGGTTAGATTTACTGAATCTTTTCAGTTCTCTAGCCTTCCTGTTCTCTCTCTCTCTCCCTCTCCCTCTCTCTCTCCCTCTCTCTCTCTCTCTCACTCTCTCTCTCTCTCTCTCTCTCTGTCTGTCTCTCTCTCCCCCTGTATATGTGTAGTATGTTCAAATAAACATCCTAGCAGTTTCAATTCACCAGAAACTATTTGTAGTTTTTAGAATAAAGGATTTTGCTTAATAAGGGGAAAATGGAACCATGAGTGGGCTGTAGAGGTAACTAGAGTGGCCGCCATGACCCATAAGAAGTCCAGAGTTATTCCCTGAGTGAGCTAACCTTAAACAATCTTAGTAAATAAGGAAGATTCTGAAGTTGATCATATTGTTTAATTAGGACTGAAAACAAACAAAGCCAAAATTCATGCAATATCTTCGGTGGAGAATCTCAAACCAGAGCCTGAAGCAGTTCACCTACAGTCGTCTGGAACAAAGAGCCCATTGAAAGCACTGAGAAACGGAGCAATTGTAACAGAACAGTATGCCAGGAATGAGGCTTTCAAGGACTGCAGGGAGAGCAGATGCTTCTAATCGCACTGGATAATTTAAAGAAAAATAATGAGCAGCAAACCAAATCCCTAACTTCTTGGCACAAGCGATAGAGTGAAACCCAGGAAATTTCTACAATTAGGCTAAATCATCCTTTATCTTTTTCACTGACCTAGCAGTGATGTGGGGAGAAGCATATTTGAATCATAACCTCTGTAGTCTTTCTCTCACATTTCCTTGACTCTTTACCTTCCCTTTTCTCAGCCTTTACCCTCGGTACAGTAGAGGTCTGATAGTGAGGTATGCTGTCTTAAATATATCTTGTCCTCTCTGAAGCTCATGTTGAGGTAGGCTTCGCAGAGTATGTGTTAGAGGCAGTGGACTGCCAAAAACTGATTAGATCCTTAAGAGGAACACATGTCTTTCTGGAGGGACTGATTTAAATCTTAAAGGACTTGAAGAATACTTATTCTGAGAGGAGGATGCTCAGAAGGCAGGCTAACCTTCGGGTTCTCTCTTTTGCACACATGCCCACTGCCCTTCTGCTTCCAGCCTGAGTTGCAGCAGCACGAGGCCTCAGCTTGATGCAGCCATCTGACCTTGGATTTCTAAACCTCTACAAGTATGAGCCAAAGTAGACCTTTTTGTCTTTTTTCTAAATTACTCTGTCTTAAGTATTTTGTTTTTGCAACAGAAAAATGGACTAAGACACTTGAATTGTTGAAAAATATTAATGAGGAAAGGCTTTAATGTATAAAATGGGCGATACAGAACATGCCAGTTGAAGTAAATGTAGCAGTAAAGTGTATGATGTCCAAAATGGGAGTAGGATCCGCTACCATCAAGGACAATAAGCAGAAAGCTAAGAAAGCCACTTGTATTTACTCTGGACACTATTATATACAAGCAAGGGCTTTCCTAAGAGGGAGTAAAAAAGAAAATACAAAGAAACTGGAAAATAAATTGGAGGATAATTTTTTTTCTCACCAGTAGATTTTTGTCCCTGGATTTGTCTAAATCTTGGTGTTCTTATAAGCTTTTAAGATGGCTACTGTACACAAAAGGTTTTTTTCAGAGAGATTTTTTTTTTAGAAAATAGAATTCTATTTGTATACCAATTCTCCATAAAAAAAAAAGCTGTATTTTCTTCTTTAATAGAACTGTGCTCCTAATTACGTTCTTTTCAAATCTACGTGGCTCAATGACACTGTCTTTCATGGATGCCTCACTTTCTGATATTTTTATTTAAATACATCATTGGGTTTTTTGGGTATTACAAAAGTGTTCATGATTTCTTTTGTAGCCAATTGTCAAGAAATAATTATAGACTTGTGTAATCAGTACATGTCTTGTGGTAGAATGTTATGACATGTATGCAAACAGTATCTCTCCAATCAGCATGACTGCATTTTAAATGTAACTGCTTTCATGCATAATTTCAAATCCTGTAAACAAAAGGAAGCAGTGGTCAGTCCTTCAATAAGGGAAAGTAGAACCTAAGCATCCAATATTAATTTTTAAAAGTATAGTGGAGTTGAAATATCTGTAATATCAGTCAATAGAATTCAGACATTCAAAAACAACTTTTTCAAACCAACCCAAGTTTCTGACCTCCCAACTTCCCTCTATCTCCTACAGATATCTTTATTATCTTTACTGAGTCCATTTCAGGATTTTCCCTCATCTCTATCGTCTCTATCTTTATCTCTCTCTCTCTCTCTATCATCTCCACCTCTATCTCTATCTACCTCTATCTCTCTCTCTCTATCATCTCTGTCTCTATCTCTTCCCCTCTTCTCTCTCTCATGTAGAAGTCATCACCTTGTTTAAATTCCATGTCAATCTTATAATTACCTTACTTAGGCCCTAACTGCATGGTCTTAGAAGCTCACTGAGTTGTGTACAGCCTGGCTGAGACTCCATCTCTGTCCTGAGCTGCTCCTGACAGAATAACCTCTGAGATAACTACTGTGGCAGGGGGATCCCCATGATCTGCTACTACCTTGAGAGCACAGGTCCTCTGCTTCCCATATGCTTACCTGATGGTTTTACACACCTACCTGGTGGAGCCTTCTATGACAGTGCTCAGTGCTCACAAGAACCTGACCCTGTCTCTCGGCCTACCCCTGTGTACAGAACTATCTGGATTGCTAACCCGCAAACTGTTGTGCTGATTTGAGATCCTTCTTATATCCACAACCTCAACATGTTGGCATATTTCTAGCTCCTCTGTCAATGGTTCAAGCGGTTTGACATCTTTTCACATTGTTATCCTCAAGCTCATTTGTAAAGTAACGCCCTAGTCTCTTCTCATACAAAGCCCCTATAGTTTCATGAGAAATGCTAAGAGTGGTAGATGAGAGAACACACCCACCTCTTTTTCCGGTGAGACCAAGAAAGAGAGCAAATAAATATCTCTTGTACTTCCCTCTCCTTCCTCATTGAGAACTCCTGTCTCGCTACCTACTAACATTTTCAGCTAGATAATTCTGTGTGTGTGTGTGTGTGTGTTACTGAGAACTGAACCCAGGTAGTACTAAACTATATCGCCAGCCATTTGTTAATTCTTTATTTTTTAAATTTTGAGACAGATTCTCACTAAACTGTCTAGAGTGATCCCAAACTTATAATTTTCCTGCCTCAGCTTCCCAGGTAGCTAGAGTTACAGGTGTGTACTACCACACCTGGCTTAGATAATTCTTTGTTTTACGTGCAAGGGTCCTATGTACTAAAGGATACTTAGTATTCTTGGACTCTGCCCATTAAATGATAGTCACCCAGTTTCGTTCTGAAAACCATAAATATATCCAGGTATTCATAAATATTCCTCTGGAATAAGCAAAATCACCCTCCCCTCACTGAGAACTATTACTCAATTCTGACATCTACTAGTATAAAGAGTATATATACGTATGCTATAAATGCACATATGCTATATCTATATATAGTAAAGGGTGAAGAAGGACAACAGGAGACAAGTCTATTAAAATCTCTCCAGATCTACACTGTCTCATCACCAGTCAGCAGTGGTGTCAGTTGAAATCCAGTACTTCAAAAAGCCTGAGTGTTCTCTTTTCTCAGCAGTGAATTGTCTCCACAGAAATACATTTTCATTTAACTTTAAAATCACTCAGGGACATTGTATGCTCCAGGAAAATCAAGTTAAGAGTACCTCAAATTAACACTTCACCTGCTATCTTGGCCAGGTGCCAGAACATGTTTTGAGATCCAGGAAGAAGAGACGTATATTGTAGTTGCCTGTCCTCTATTGAGGATCATAATAGAAATCTCACTTTGACATTCCTACCTCTCTGTGGTCTAATTCTCAAGTCCCCAAGTCTAAATTTTTGGATGAAGCTTGTATCTTACCCACATTTCCTTGAGGAACTCACATCCTGACTACCACCCTACCCTTCATTCTCTTTCCACCTTACTTCTCAAAACTTCGTGAAAAAGGAACACAGACTCCCTCATCTCCCTTCATCACTTTCTTTTGCCACTTGAACTATTGCAATATAATTTCTTTTTCATTGCCCCACTGAAACTTCTTTTATAAAATCACCACCTGTGATATTGAATATGTACTCTTCTAACCTTGTGTTTTGACATCTCCATGACAGCTTATGACCATTTGGCCATTCTATGATTGGTCTAACTGCATATCAAGCCCCTCTGCAAAGAGTACAGATCAATTCCTTCTCCTTTCCTTGTTAGTACAGATGTCACCCAGTTTCATTCTCTCAGAGACTGTCTCTTGTCTTTGTTGGTGTACTCTGCCTAGATCAGCCATCATTCCATGCTTCTAGGATGGATTTCTTCCACTTGCCCTTCCAGATACACTCCTGACCCTCTTCTTTCTCTTTGCTCAAGAAATTCATGTAGGGGGAATATCAATGACTCCTCGATACTCTGGCTTCTTCTAAACAGGTTTGCTGAATGGGGAACATCAACAGGAGTACAGAGAGATGCAGAAGTTTCATGTCATTATAATTCCTGTTTGCCTCCTCTGCGGTTTCCCAAAGCCTTTCTACCCCTCAGTAGATAGTTACTGTTCTCTCATAGTAGCCTGTTTGCTTAAGATGACTTGCTTATCTGCTTATCTCTGCTTCTAGTTTTAGATAAAATATACCTTTTCTTCCCTATTTAGATGTAGAAGTCATGATAATTTTGTGAGAGTAAATCAAAGCTTTCTCCAATATCCTTTTGGTTTTCTTTATTTTGCCCACATGATCAAACTAAATTTCTTTGCAAAAGCAACTTTGAATGATTTTAATTATCGTTAAATGTGACTTCAGTTTCCTGTTGGAACCCTGAATGGCACATAATGTGCTTGTCTTAGTTATTTAGTTACTTGCTGGGACAAAATACCTGACACTCAAAGTTAAAGGGGAAACGTTTATTTAGCTCATGTTTTATAGAAGTTTCAGTCCATACCTGACTGGCTCCAAGGCAGAGTTTCATGGCAGATGGGCATAGCAGAGGAGAAACACTTCATGGTATGGCAGGCAGAAGGCAGGAATCAGCGAGTCTGCCTTTGCTCCTTTTATATTTCATCCAGGCTAGGAGCCTATTGATTGGTGTATCCCAGGGTGGGGCTTCCATTATCCACACACAGAACTATGCTAATTCCAATCAGTGGACTAATTTAGTGCCACACACCCTTAATCCCTGTATCATTTGCCCTAGATCCAACTAGCTCCAGAAACCCCCACCTATGAGTACATGAGGCTTTGGGGAATATCTAGATACAAGACATAACCACAACCATCAATAAACTATCATAGCTTTGCAGTTTTATCCATGTCATGTGCACGCGTGCACGCGAGTGCGCACACACACACACACGTACTCACACACAGAGTTTCTACTGAATTTAACTAACCTGAGTACTCCACAGGAACTTTCACTCAACATGCCCCAAATCAAGTGTGTCATTCTTTTCCATCCCCAAAACCTCACTCCTGAGGTTAATTTGACTCATTTGCACTAGGTATGTTAGTCACTAAATCTTACCATAATGTTTCTCAATCTGTCATATTTTTTCATCTTTACTGTCTTTCTCTTAGGTTTGATACAACTCATTAAAACTATGAAAATAATCTTTTAGCTGAGCTTTCTAACACCTCTCACTCTTAGTGAATTTGTCTTCTGCACAAGTAGTGTGAGTTATGCTCTTTCACGAAGCTGACCCACAGGCTATTCTAAGGTACTTTCTCATCTAAATAATAAAACTCCATGTATATTAACAAAATTCTTCTATCTCCTATTGCTTTGCTCACACAGCAGTGTCATAGCCAGACACGAGGTCCCCTTCACTCCTTCATTTCCAGAAATCCAAAATTCACTTTCTTCTAAGCAGGTCATATTTTCCCATGCTTTTATATATGTTATTTTGCATACATCATATTTATTGGAGAAAAATATTACCTCTTATTTCATCTAATGGGGAACATCAATAGTTATTTAGAGAGAAGCCTTCATGAAGCCTTCTTCATCTCAACTCAGCTTCCTGACATTCTTCTGTCGTATGTTTTGGACTTGGTTTCAATCTGAAATCTCTCCCATAATGTAATTCTCATGTGTGTGGGATTATGAGAGTACTACACTCATCAGTGGATCATCAGTAGCGAAAGATGTTGTAAGAGAGTGGGTCTTGGTTAGTGTGATGACCTGGAAGGGTGTATTCTCATCTCCAGTTCCTCCTTTTCTCCCTCCCTCCTGGCCACTGTGGGTTGAGCACCTTTTCTTCTGCCAAACCCTTCTACCAGCCTATTTCTGCCTTGGAGCCAATGACCGTGATCTGAACTTGTGAAAACAAACCTTTCTCCCTTCAAGTTGTGTGTGTCAGGTATCAAGTCCCAGTTGCAGCAAAGTGACAGTACCATATTTACTTATGTAAATATGGTAAATAAAAAGACAGTACCATATTTACTTATGTACTTACTCTTTAAGTTATGTTGCTAAACCTAAACTCATGTGGAATTGTGGAGATCATTTTTAAATTTCTTAAGGTAATGCACACCTCTCACCCTAGCATTCTGGGAAGTTGAGACAGGAGGATCCCAAGTTCTAGCCTAGCCTGGACAACTCAGCAATGTAGGAAATTCCAGTTTCAAAATAAAAAATAAAAGACATAGGCTGTAACTCACCATCAAGTCACGGATTGAATTCCTGCTAGTGCAAAAGGGCAGATTTTGTAAGTAAAAAATAATTATGAGAGGTTTTTACATTTCATTTCTAGATAAGTTATAGTTTTAGGCATTCTTTTTAAACAACTCTCCAACTAACTTTATTAAAATAGCAATCTTATTTTGATCTTGGAAAAATAAAGGTAAATTTTTGGTTATAAGACAAAGAAAAAATCAGCTCTATAGGCATGATAGTTTCTTAAACTTTTCTCTCTTTTCTACTAGTTTCCTATATTTAGTCTAGAAAATGCTATGCTTAGTCTATAAAATGTACTCTTAACTCACCAGCCCAGGGACCAGGCATTCCATCCCATAAAAAATTAAAGATTGAAGTTCTATCAATTCAAATGTTTATTTGAGATTAGAAGTAAGAATTAATTATACTTAGATGTCTGATTTTGAAAGGAGTTTATTTTCTTTTGTTTTGCTTGTCACTAGCATGTGCTTAATTTCTATGCATTATTGGCTATAAGTAATTAAAAACTTTTACAATTTAAAGTATAGCTGAGGTTTGTAAATCTGGAATCCTTTCTAATTTTTTCCCAGAGAAATGCTGCTAACCAAGATATAAAGCATAATTCATTGTGGGTGGTTCTCGGGCTTTCGTGTTAAAGGAAGAAGAGAAGGCTATTTGTGAGTAAACAAAGTAATACTATTGCTTGCAGCTAAAATAGAATAATGTATTCTAGTATGGCATAGAATACTAATTAGAATTCTATCTGATATGATATAAGGAAAGGATGCAAATATTTGCAACTGCTTTTTGAAATTTATCCTTTATTAAGACCCTGGAAGATATATTTCAAGTGATTCTAAATGTGAAGTTAGGAATCTATTGATAAGTTTTTAAAGGAGATCCATATTTTCTGATAAGTAGATAGCTATAAGTCATAAACTGAAAGCTATAACACTTCAAGAAAGTCTTATAAAAATATATTCTACTATCACAAAATCTAATTACCAACCACACAGCATTAATACTAGAAAATTTTAAAATCATGCAAATGTTGAAGAAAAAGCATCATTCTCTAAAATTCCATTTTGTAAACAAATTAGCAAAATCTTGGCTAGGAATTATATAGTGAAAACCACCATTAAACCATCAAATTAAAAGTTGCTTAAAGTTCTTTCAAGTTTACATACTAATACCCATGAAAGAAGACACCTGACAAATACTAAAACTTCTGAAATTGATATTTGGTACTGCACTACTAGCCTACTAAATAGGTAGATGGAAGTATTTATACAGCAAAAGGTTTGAAATGTGTTATATCAAAAATCATACATATTTTGGAGTTAGGTTTAACATTTAATGACATAATCATCATAATATAACAAAACTCCAAAACATTTGCTGTGCTGGACCAAGTCTCCTGAGGCAGTAGAAAAATGGGTTTAGAGAGGGCTTTGAAGCCATAGTCCCGAGACTCAGCTCTACCACATACTAACTCGTGAATTGTGAGCCTTAATTCATGGGGCAAAACACCTCCATGAGTTCTGTTGGCACGCACCTGAGCAAGTGAGTGTGAATCACAAAGCCAGGTCAATTCTAAACACTTGATAAGTGTTTAGCTGTGGCAATAAGATGAGATAGTGCTGGTGTTCCTTTCCCTATGGTGCAGGAATTCCCTACGCCTCAATGGGTCTTTCATGGAAATTTTAAGAAATGTTGTCAAACATATGTTTAGACATTTCTCGTACTTATCTCTACCCATTTTCCTGTGACTGTATGTTACAATGTCACATATCTGAAGTTTAGACGTGTTTCCTACTATCTTGGTCTTTGCCACCCTCTTCATCTTCCAGTTATGCTCTCTCTTTCTTGCTATCCTCTAGGATTATACCAGATAAAATCAATTTCTTCATGCTCAACTGTAGGTGTGTATATTTCTTTCACATTCTCTAAGTGACAGGCATTGTGTCACTGGCTCCTAAGAATTTAATGAAACAAATATTATATATTCTCATTTTGTGAATTGAAGAAACTGAGTGTTGTGTAGATTATATTCATCACCCAGCATAAACAGTAAGGATGCAGCTAAAAATTGGCTGAGTCAGGTTCATCAGCCTCCCATATTCATTTTAAAAATTGCTCTTCCCAGTTGCCTCAATCATAGATGTGCCACTATATATCCTCTTGTATATATCCTATGGGTTGCCACTGTGTGTATCCATGGTTTAATTCCTCTCTAATTATCAGCTCCTGGAACTCAGAAAATGTTCTTCCACTGATTGATGTTGAAACAAATAGGGAAAACAGGAATGGAGGAGACAAAAAAATTTGCTTCAAATGTGCATTTTATCTGACCTTACTAAACTCAGCAAATACTAACATTCTCAATGTAAAACTATGTGGAGAGATTTCAAAACTGTAAAGATTCAGGGAATTGTCTTAAATTAGAAGCTATGCCAAAGAAATCTGAATCTTTGGTAGGTCACCTTTGATGAAGCATGTCAATTTTCATAGGGCCATGAGACAAATGGCAACTTGAACCACTTACTTACAATGCTTTTGCTTCTTCTGCAGGTTGATATTGTGGGTTGTATGAAGTCTCAGGTCCTGTTATACCTGCTGCAATCAATACTGCAATTAAGGGAGACCAGTGCCTAAAGGATTTGATCAAACAAATCCAAACCCATTTAGTTCACTTACTATAAATTCAAAACCATAAAATAACAAGGTAAATGGTGCACATACAGAAAATGGACACTTTCTATGAGGAATAGGCCATAAGGATACAGATCAAAAGATAAATAAGGCTCTGTGTAAATATCTTTAAAGTTATCCATTTACAAGTATAAAGATATATTAGTCCCAGTAAGCAGTGTTTGCTCCTTGCAGATTTTACACATTCCGCAGATTCAACATAAAACTCTCAGGATACATTTTGCACTTGTATATTTTGTCAATAAGATTAAGATATCAATGGCAAGTTCACACAACAGTTATAATCAGCATTTCTAGCTGCACAAGAGAAGATATTTGATTTGCCTGTACAAATTCAATAACATCTCATTAGATGTAACTATGACTTATTACTTTGTTTGTTAGAAGATAATGCCACAGTATTTTGCCTTGTGAAATAAGGCAAATGATTTCATGTAATCTTTGGTTTAAAGTTCATCTTAAATATCATTAGAGAAAGTGCCTGAGTGACTATAGTATTACCAGAGTTTGAAAACAAAGTCAAATAAGGGTTATACTCTGCATCTGAAATTTACAAAGATAATAACATTTCAATATCAAATTTAATTAAATATATTGAGTATATATCACAAAATTTACCTGTGCACATGCTGGTTGTCTTACTAGTGGATTGTTCTATTACTTAGTGAGATCTCTTAGATGCAAGTGACAGAAACAATTTAGATGCACATAAGCAGAAAAAGACAACATAGAAATGGTGCAGATCTTATGGAACTTAAGTGAGGTTGTAAATGAACTGCAGAAAATATCTAGAACAGAGAAATATAAACTTTTAAAATGATTTTATTCTATTAAAGCTATTTCTCTTTGAATAGCTTCATTATTCTTGTGGGTAGTTCTTTTCCACATATGATACTATGATTACACCACAGCCCTGATTTTGCATGCTGAATGTTACGTACATTTTTCAACTTTCCATTGGTGGGTCAAAATATCTGTCAGCCACAATTTAAAGGAGAAATTTATTTTAGCTCACAGTTTGAGAGGTTCTGCTCCATGGTTGGCTGGCTCAAGTTATAAATATCATGGGGGAATAATTTGGGAGAGGAAAAGCTGCTCAATTTATAGCTTCTACAAAGCAGAACCCAGAGGAATAGCCTGACAGAATGTATCCAGGGACCAAATATATCCTATAGGGTCACTCCTTTATGACCCACTTTCTTCTTCCTGGCCCAACTTTCCAATAGCCCATTCAGCTATTCAGGTATTAATCACTACATATTGATGAGCTTAGTGCCCTCGCAATCTAATCACCCTTACAGGAGTCTCTTAATCCCACCAACTCACAACCAAGATTAACCAACACTTGTCTATAAACAAAGAGTTGAATGCTCTCTCTGTCTCAATTCCAAAGTCTCAAAAAAGAGAACCAATTGATATTGAATGTTTCAGTCATACAATCAAAGCTAATAATGAGCGCCTAACAGTCAACATTAGGCTGTATTATATGGTTACTATGAATTAGTTCTGGTAAATAGACATCATGATAATAATTTTGAAAGATAACCCAATTTGTACTGATGCCTATGGAGATGTAATAAGCTAGCCAGAGGCAAAGGTGTGGAAACAGCATTAGTCAACTTCCTGTTGTTGAGACAAAGTAGCTGACATATGTAATTTTAAAAAACAAATATTTATTTTAGCTCATGGTTTCAAAGGTTTCATTCAGTCCATGGTCCATTTGCTCCAAGGCAGAAACATTATAGTGGAAGATCACAGCAGAGGAAGGCTGCTCAACACATGGCAGCGTAGCAGTGAGAGCAGGAAAAGCCAGGGAGGAAAAGCCAGGGACCAGTGAGAGCAGGAAAAGCCAGGGACCACAAGTCTCCACCAGGACCACTCCAGAAGTGTGCTTTGCTCATCTCCTAAACATCTCTCAAAACAAGGAAGCTGGACAATCAAGATTAAAAATCACATACCCAAACCAGTGATGGAGATCCAATATACTTAGGTTTTCTGGAAAATAATAAATCACTAACTATAGTGTGTCGTATGGTGGTATTCTTATTTCAAATCAGAAAATCTATGGTCTTGAATAGAGTGTTAAAAGCTGGATAGTTATATCACATATTTTTGCTTTTGTTCTTTTTTAAATTCTCTTTAAAATAAAATAAAATAAAAAACAAACAAACAAAACACTGCATAGTTGATGCATTAAAAATGAGTTAATGCCAATCTGCACAAAGAGATAATGCCTGTGATGAGTATTCAAGTAATTAAACAGCTTTGCGCTATGTCTGTTGTGGATAATTTTCAAAGATGTATCAGATTTTGCCTACGTTACTTATCCAAACCACCCAGCTCTCTATACTTCATGAAATCCCAGCAGTCACATAACTTACTAGTTCAACTTACCTGGTAGTTTAAATAGGGAAATAATGATTTGGATAGTAGTCAAACAAAGTTTCTTGCTACTAATAAAGACTATTATCCACTCAAAACAAATATCCATTTAATGTAATTATAAGTTACATATTGTTTAGTTATCATAATTCAGTGCTTTAAAACTTGAGTGAATCCGTTTCCAAAACAATGGCTCTTTTTATGTAAAGGTATGAGTTTATTCGCAGAAAGGGTAAAACACAATCTTGAGATCAAATAAATGCCTGTTATCTAAATAATCCAGACAGATCACAATGACTGACTCTTTACTATTGTTAGAAATAAATACTCTTCTATAATGACATACTCTCAAAAATTATTTTAATAGCTGACATAAGAAACCAGTCCACAGGTCAGTGAGTATAATATGTATTGACAGGATACCTAAGTGCAAAAATCTTCTAAGAAAGAACCCATACAATACAGCACCAACTATGTGTTATAATGAAAGCTCTATGGGATTAAAAATGACTGACTCAAAATTGCACCACACCCACTTAAATATTAATAAATTGCTTTTGGAAAATAATTACTTTCCAACTGTACAAGTGAATGTACATTACATAGAATATACTTTTGAGCAACTAAAGAAGAGAGAAATAAGTTGTGATTGAAATGGTAGTTCTAATTTATTCTCTTCAATAATGTTTAATTTTTATTTTAGAATGATTAATGACAACTGTAGGCAAAGATCTTAAAACTTCATCAGGTTAAAAAAAAAGCCCAGTTGGAAACCTCAGAATTCTTTAAAGTGTTAATTTCCAATTTTCTTTCATTTAAAGCACACTTCTTCCAAAATTAAGAAGTATAGATCAAAACAATAAAAAATTACAGAAGTATAAGTAAGTTATATTCCAGCTAATAAGAATTTTTGAGAAGCATAGGATTACCTACTGAACTCTCTGTCCCTGTGCAACAGTTCTGTGAAATACAGTTTATGAACAATTGTTTAAACAAATATTTCCTTGTATGGTTTCCATGAGTTTTCAAAACAAATCACAAATACACCACATATCAACCCACTCTGTGTATTCACAGTGGCTGTATTTCACCTTCTGCAGTACCTTGTTTCTAACCTCTTCCTTGGTTCATGATAAATGAGCTTCTTCCACCAGTGTGTGATTTATGGTGCCCCAGTACATATCACATTTGCTGTGCCTTCCACTGTCATAAGCAGTCAAATCTAAGCTAGAACTTTTGCTTCCTACCCTTGTGATTAAGGAATTTACCTACATAAGCTAAGGAAGCTAATGGTAACTCATCAAAATATCTCTTAACTGTTTCTTTTACCTATAACACTTTCTCACCTCTGCAGGAAGCTGCACAAAACATGCATTTGATTTATCAGTTCACAACTTCTATGTGATACAGCATCTGAAGCCACACATTATGATAGTCTCTTTAGCAGGATGGCTTTGTTATGCTCTACCTTGTTCTCTGTCGAAAGATGTTAGTAGACAAGATGATATTTTACTATACTTTACTACAGTTACCTACTTACTTAAATTCCTACTAATAGTACACATAAGTATCCCCTCAATATTTGGTTTGATTATCAAGTATATTTACTAATGGTTTAATATTAAGCATTTGTGAAAAAGGCACTATGCTCCAGACAAACTGTAGAAGTGTAGGTAGACATGACAAGAATCAGAACAAAACAAGAAAGAATGAGAGCTAAAACAAGGAGGTTCCTTGGAGTGTATTTCTTTTTCAAAAATATATTATTTTAGGATGAGAAGGTAATCCACAGATTGGAAGAATATTTACAAAATGCTCAGTTAAAAGAGGACTGTTTTCCAATATTAAAATAATTATTAAAATTCAAAAATAGGAAAATGAACAACCCAATTTTAAAAACTGGGCAAAGAACATGAACAGACGTCTCTCACCAAAGAAGATATACAGATAGCAAATGAGAATGTGGAGAGATGTTCAACATTATGCCATTAGGAAATTGCAAATTAATACCATGAGATGCCCTAACACACCAATTAGAGTAGCAAAAAGCCAAAGACTGTCAATACAGAACATTGGTGAGGATATGGAGTAATGGGAAATCATATTCATTAGCAGTAGAAATCAAAATGGTACGGGTGCTTTGGAAGACAAATTGCCAATTTCTTCCAAAGCTAAATGTACTTTTTACTATACAGTCCGACAATTGCATTCCTTGGTATTTACCACAGCAAATTGAAAACTTACTTCCACACAAAAGCCTGTACAGGAATTACTATACCAGCTCTATACTTAATTACTAAAACTAGAAAGCAAAGAAAGATGTCCTTCACTAGGTAAATGAATAAATATAGCATATTCAGACAATGCAATGTGATTCAGCACTAAAAAGAAACAAATTATCAAGCCAGGAGAAGAAATTTAAGTGCATATTATTACAAGTCAGCATCACAGGCCAAAGGGATGTCCAAATAGCTTTTTAAATATTATTTTGGCTGTGTCTGAGTGTGTTTCTGGAAGACACTACCATTTGAGTTGTCAAACTGGGTATGGAGATGAGTCTGCTTACAGTGGGTGGGCATCCACCAACCCCTGAGGCTTTAACAGAAAAGGCAGCAGAAGGTTGAGTTCACTTCACCAGGTACCTGAGCAGAGACATTGATCTCCTGACTTGGTGTAGTGCTCCCATTTCTTACACCACGTTTTCTACACCAAATGCCTCAAATTTGATGTAGTAGCACCGTGAGGCTGTCTGCATGGCTCTGCATACTCCAGCCAACTGTTCTTGCTTAGAGCTTTGTAAATTTCATGTCAATTATCAGTCTCCCACATTTAAAATTTGTCTCCCAAGCCATTCTCATGCTTACCCTTACAATTGTACTCAGGATGGATTTGTACTCTTTACTCAATCACCAATAAAACCTTAACGACTTTTTGAAACATCGGTCTTTATCCCAATGGGTTATAATTATTGCTTTCTTGTGGATCTTTTGCAACCAGTGAATAACTTGAGGAGAACAACTTGTCTTAGGAACAAGTGTACCCCAGTGCCCAGTTCCACGTCTAAAAGAATAACTCAGTCATTATTGGTTAAATGAATGTATAAATGCATGACATCATCATTACAAATAAACTAACTGCTTATCATTTCCATCAGGTAAGAGAAGAAATTACCAAACCTTTGGAATTCACTTTTAATTAGATAGAGGGAGATTACTGGAGAGTTCACATTTGTTATATGAAGCAAAGTGGGAGTCTTTGTTATTATTCCTAATGTACTTTTTGTACAAGCCCTGGAATAGTGGGTTTACAAGGAAATGCCATGAGATTCCTTAAAATTTTCTTCCCATTGACATCAGTTTCTCAGAGAGAAATTTGAGTTAGACCTTGACTCTTGAGCTGGAGTTAGGGGACTTTAACTTTGTCCTTAATTCAAGATTTTGCAACCTCCATCCATGGACCTGAAAGTGCATATCTATGTAGGTGATCTCTCCATAATCTACTCAGATTTTTGAGAGGACAACAGTGATGACCAGACAAACTTCTTATGTAAATAACAGCTCAAGGAGGGGAGCACCAGGACTCATCTGAGCATAAATCTGGAATTGAAAATAAATTTTTTATGTTGTGATGCTTATTTTGATTCAGATGCTTGTTCAAAATTGTGCTTTCCATATCTAGTATATTGTATTAGCAAACATCGCCATGTTTGTATCATGCATCCAATATTTCTTAATGTACTCTGTATACCTTCTTCATTCCTGGTCTTTGGGTTCAATCACTTCCATAGCCAGTTGCCATACTTATATTGACATCTTTTTTCTTTAGCTCAGTTATTCCCAAATAACTGTGTCCCTACAATTGTACACCTGATGTGCGCCCACAGTTTCCTCACATCCCTGAGGAAATCAGTGTTCCTGCTTCTTGATCCTCAAATCTAAACCAGTGTCATTGCTCCATCCTCCTCGTATCTGCCCTTTCCACTCAAAACTATTCTCTTTGTCTCTAACTCAGGTCCTAAACTTACATTTTCATATTTCTATCTTTAGATTAGAAACTTCTAATAGACAATGGTCCTGCTCAGATCTTCAGTTTTGCTTTTTAAATCTTAAGTAGAATTCAGTCCAACAAATTCTATCACTTTTTAAGACTGACTTTAATTTAGAAAATGTGACTGAAAATCAGTCGTTTATTCTACTTGGAAGTTTTGTGCCACAGCTCTCAGATCTTAATGACACATCTGACTGGAATTTTATCCAAACTCTAACCAGCTAATATCTGAAACTTAAAACATCACAAACAGTAGTAAATATATGGAGCATGTACATGGTGGCAGAATATAAGGTATAATTCAAAGTGCCAACTAGTGGCCAATATTAAAGGAAAGAATTAAGTTTTATATCATACATTTATAACATGTCAGTGAGTGACTCTTTGTTAGAAAAGATCTTGCTTAGACTCTAAGATATGAACATCTGTCAGATTTTTCCAAATTAGCTCTCATCTTACCTGTTTACTAGTTAGCAGTAATAGATTATCAGAGTGATTTTTCTAAGTTTTAACCCTTTTCAAAATCTGTTTCTAGTCTTCAGCCTCATCTAAACATATAATATGTTGAGATTCTTCATGCTTTTGAAATTCTTGTGAAATAAAAAAATTAGTGTAATTTGTTAATAAATACTTAAATGTAACAAATACATTGAAAGTATATACACTTCATACATAAATGTCTATAAAATGTTAAGGTGACTACCTTCTCAGATGAATAAATCCTTGCAAAGGAAGAAAGTGAATCTTTAAAAAAAAACTCAGGAAAAAGGACACAAAGATTTCCAGTGAAGAGAGGAAAGCAGGGAGAAATGCATGGAGTGGGGCGTACTCTCTTCCCTAAAGTATAAGTTCTACTTTTGCAAAATGATATGCTTATTGCAGATATCAGGCACAGAAAGGAAGAAGGGAAGGGCACAAATAACATAATGGAGGAGAAAATTCTGTTCTGCATTTTTTTTCATCACTTGCATTCCATAAAATTTATGCTTTCAATGTACTGATCGGTCATGTAACACTATAGCAGCTATGCCTTTCACTTGATGAATCTGCAGTACTTTCAAAAGTTAGTCCTGATTAATAAGTTGAGTTGATTCTTTTATATCATATGTAGAAAAATTATTTAGTCCACATATATAATCCTATCAGTTATTTATTTTGTTGGCTATTCCCTTTTGCACTGCAAGAGATGGAAATGGAAATTCAGAGTGATAATAAACTTCTCAGTAATAAACTCCTTAGTAATAAAGAAAGCTGAAGTACCTAAGGTGTTATTGCAATAATATTTACCAGTTTTGTTTACATATCAAGTAGAACAACAGCCAAACTTACTAGTGATTACTGCTTTAATGAATTATGTTGATTGCTTCTTTCAGAAAGCCTTCCTGTTTTACATTAAATCCTCAATTATTGAAATGCTGATTTGAATTCTCTTAAACGGACTTGTGAATTTCCCTTAAATCATCCTTGCTGTTTTCTAATATTATGCATTTACCTAACAGGAATACCTGCCTTGTCTCTATGTAATTATTTAAACCACTCAAGTAAATTTAAAATTACTCTCTTCTAGTTAAATTATACATTCTAACATTTTAACTGAAATCCAGCTGTGACAATTCTATTCATCCTTTGGATTTCTTATTTAAAATAAAAGTTACTCTTTATTTTTAAAAAAATTATTCAAAAGTTATTGCTATAAGTGAGAAATATAGGCTGTGGTCTTAGAAATAAGCACCACCCATAAAAATATGCAAATTTCACCAAGCATTTGTTAAATTTAGGACCCTAAAACAATAATATATCCTTTCCTAAATAGAAAAAATTCTTATATAAAATCATTCTTCTAATTATAGGTCCTTTTAAGGAAATTTAAGACAAAATATAACACAATATTTGTATAAACTATAAGCTCATCACCCGCAATACCATTTTTAATATTTTGATCTACCCTATTTTTTCTATATGCATACATTTGTAAGCACATGTGTTCGATTTCACCAACAAAATTGGAGTTAGGTTTAAAATCTAATCAGATATTAAGTGGTAAGCAATATATACAAAAATTGAACACACATATATACATGTGCTCAATTTCACAAATAAAATTGGAGTTAGGTTTAAAATCTAATCAGATATTAAGTGACAAACTTAATATATACAAAAACTGTTAGTGCTATATTTTTGGTCTGAACCATTCCCCAAATTCTATAGGTTAAAGGTTTAGTCTGCGGGACAATTGGGAAGTGGTGAAATCTTTAGGTGAGACCTAGTAGAAGCAATTAGATCACTGTGTGTACACCCTTGAAAGGGATATTGGGACTCTTGTCCCTTCCTTTTTCTCATTTTTAATTCTTGTTTGCCGTGAAATAAGCAGCTTTGATCCACCATGGGCTCTCCTCCATGACACAGTGCCTCACCAACAGGCCTAAAGTAATGGCTCAGCCAACCATGGACTGACGTCTCCACAACTGCAAGCATAAACAATCTTTTCCTTTCTTAAATTGTTTATCTCAAATAATTTGGCACAGCAATGGAAATCTGGCTAATGCACTCAGCTCACGCCTGAACTCCTACCCCCCATTCTCCATGTCGCTCTGTACATGCACTATCATCTTACAGTTCCTATCACTGCCCCATTTCTAAAACTTCCTGTACCTCCTGGAATTTATCAGCCTTCTACAACAAAATGTTCCATAATCTCAGTATTGTAAAATCACTAAACATTTCCAGTCCCTTTTACTCACAATAGGACCAAGATCTTTATCCAACACACTGTTATCTCTAGAGACCTCTCTGGTGATAGTCTTTCTGTCATCCACAGCCTTTATGTTACTTGGCCTGAAGGTGGCCTAGGTTTCATCATTATACTCTGTTGTCACCTTCAGATTCTTCTTTCTTTAAAAATTTCAAGCCTTGATACTTGAATGTCATAGCATATATTACATTTGCCTCCTGTTGAAGTTGTCTACTGACCCTTCATTTATGGACATTTTAAATTTTCTCTACATGATTGTCTGTATTTAGATGCTTTCAATTACCATGTAGGTGATACTTCCAACATCTTGGCTTTCTGACTCTCTGAATGGTCATTTTAAAGATCTACATTCTGCTAACTACTCATTCCCCTGATCAGACCTTTGGTATTGTCATTATTAATCAGAAGTCTTCTGTAATCTGATTCAAGAGTCCTTGTCTTCAAACATTAATCCTTTTTTTTTTTTTTTTTGTCCTTTTTTTGAGATAGGGTCTCGCTATGCAGTTCAGGCTGGCCTTGAGCTCACTCTGTATCCCAGGCTGGCCTCAAACTTGCAACAATCCTCCTGCCTCAGCCTCCAGAGTGCTGGGGTTACAGGCATGTGCCACCACGCCTGGGTCAAACATTAATTCTTAAATTTCTAACTCACTATCTCCTGTATCTCAGTACCTATATGTTAACCTTCCAAGGAACAGACTTTATTAATCTCACCTCATTTTCACTGTCTCCCTTTCACCCAAAGCCTTTTATTTACTTTATCTGCACAATTCCAATGCTAGTCATAATAAACAATTGAAATTGTAACCAATTCAATGCTTTTACCTTCAGATCTTTTAGCTCTTTCTCAATGTGTGATATTTCTTTGTTAAAAGCTCAACACTGCCTATTCTGCAGCACCCTTGGGCACCCTTCAAGGGTAATGCAAAACCATAACTGTCAATATCATTGCAAATTCATGACTACAAATATCAAAAGGTCTCCCATTGCTTCTTGGCAATCATAACACATTGCTGTATCTCATTCATTCTTGATTCTGCTAGACACGCCTGACTCTTTTAAGCATCATCTTCTCCATCTTCTTTCTCAGCACTTTCTTGTTTCCCACTGAGAAAATGTAAATGAGTGGAAAACAACTTCTAAAACATACCGAATCTATTCATCTACTCATCTTCCCGGTTTCTGCTCACGTTACAATAGTTAAGTGTTGCTGCTTATGGCCTCCTTCTTTATAGGTGTATGGAATTGCATCTTCTTTCATACCCGATGGCATTACTCCTTCAATGCTCTTTCTCCTGAAGTTTAAATTTCCACCTCTCCATTGGGACATCCAATCTTCTAATCCACATTTTGCTTTTACCTCATCTTGCAAAAAAGTAAAAATTTTCCTAAACACTTATTCCTCCTCCACTGCTACAGTATTCTCTTACCTTTTACAGGAAAGTATCTCAATAAAAAATTTTATCTCTAGTCCTTCCACCCAAGCTGCCCTGGTACTCCACTGTATCTGTTCTTATGAAGACAGTAGTGAAGTTCAAATCGTTACATCCATGGCTTAACTCTGACACATTTACCTGGTTCATTAGTAATGCTGAACACAGTGAATTATCTCCTTTCCTTTGAAATACTTTATTTACTTGCTTTCTATGAGCATTATCTTCTTTCTACTTTTCAGCTTGTTTCTTTGAGTCTTAATCTCATGCTTCTTTTCTCCTCTTCTTAAATGTTAAACAGAGAGTTCCTTAGACATCTTCACATTTTTGGTTATGTCATTGTAGTTTGTGCTTTTAAATTCCACCCATACATTAATGATTCTTAATTTCATCTATATAGATTCTCTTTGAACTCTGGACTCCTATATCCAACCTTAGAGCAATGCCAAGAAAAGTAGCATAAAAGTATAGGAATAAACTCTGAAACTGTATTGCTATAATTAAATATTGAATCTATCTTTCAAAAATCATATTAAATAAGGAAAATATTCAAATTTCTTGTGCATTATTTTCTTTCTCATTGGATTAGATATTATGTTATTATCCACTTTATAATACTGCTGAATAGTATGGCCCAACAAGGATTTAATTTTAGTTTTGGCTTCAGGAAAAATATCATTCTTTGAGAGGCTAAGAAAATATGTTTATCTCTTTATTTAGTAAGAGATTAGGGCTGGCTTGTAGTTAGATTTTTATCAAATTCTTTTGCAAGACCCTATGAATGACCATGTGTATTTTCTTACTGTAGTACTTGTATAATGAATGCTTATGGATTTCTAAATATAAGTGGATAATCTAGATATCTTTATTAACCATATGACTTTGAAATCTAACTTTTAATTCATTTTCTTCGTATTTATTTGAAGATATTTTAATCTACAATTTGTAGTTAGACTGGCCTACAACTTCTATTTCTGTGCTTTGTCAAACTTTAATAAGAGGGTTGTACAAGTTGTAAGAAATGAACTGGAAAGCTCCCTTTTTTCCTTCCCAGATCAAGATGAAATTGTAGAGTCTGAGAAGTATTCCTTCCTTTAATGATTTGAAAGACTCTATCTATTAATGGAGATATTTTGTGAATAACTTTCATTCACTTACTTTCTATAATTTTTGTTGCGTTTTTGTTTGTCTGCTGACCTTTCTGAATGGCTTCATGCTTTGTATGTGCTGTTTATTTTGGTTATAAGTTAATATTCTTTAGAACTCAAGAGAAACTCAAGTCTTTTTAGAGACTGTGCTTGGAAACTCAATTCTCTGGAAGGAGTTGTGTCTGCTCCTACCAAACATCATAGCCAGCTCCCCAGAATCACTTGAAATTAAATTCTTTGCTCAGCCCTTTCAGGCTACACTAATTCTTTCCCCACACTGGTATAGGTGCTGACTTGTGTTAAGAGATTTTGTGAGGGGATTTTCACTCTACTTGCACCCAGCACCAATTTTGCATATTAATATTACTGATTGCTTGCTCATACTCTAAGATTTCCTCTGTGACTTCCTATTTCAGGTAAGAAGTCATCACAGCAGTAGTTCAATTCCATTAAGATTTGATAAATGCATTTATGGCAAATTTAACAATTGTTGAGTTAATGTAAATTATGTCAAACTTTTTGTAGAGCACCTCTTTTTTCATTGGTGTATACAAATGACACCAACTTTCATATTGCCATCTTTGTATTTAATGAGAATTTGGCAAACATATTCATCATGGAATATCTCCTGAAATGCTAATCTGTTCTGCAGGTATTTATTCCTATATACTCAATAAACACATGCCATGGTTAAGCTTTTGTCACCTTTTAAGCTAGTACATAAATGTTATTTCATTTATGAAATAAATCCTAAGTAGACATAATACAGCACAGAAGTCACCAAGACTATGTATATATTGGTGTTTCACCAGAAAGGCTCATGAAATTCACATGTATAGTTGTCCTTACATCTAATGCTCATAATTAACATACACACTTGATCAGAAAGATAAAACAATATCAGGTGAAGATAGGAGAAGTCCATGGAAGCCTGCCAGCTCCCTCCTTCATATAGCAGCACACACAAAGCACATTCTTCCTGTAGGAAAAAGAGTGAAATAACATACATGTAATGCTTCTGCTATGGGAAGAACACTTAAAGATCAGAATATGGAAGCTTTACTAGTGTCCAGATATGTGGTATTTTTGGGATAGCACCTACCAGAATTCCAAAGTTACTGAAGGAAAGGCATTAACAAAGCTTATGTCGTTTGTATGAACAGTCTAGATTTAGAACAATTACCTTACCAGTTAGGAAATGTTTCAGAACAAAGGTTCCTAGACATTAGCTTATGAGCCATCCTATAAACAATTCTTCTGAAGAGAACAGATCCAGATCTGCTATGTGAACATTTTGCAAGTAAGTCAAAAAGTGAAGTACTCTAGTCTTCTGATTGTTTCATACTATCAACAAAGTATTAATGAAAAATAATAATTGGATTATGATTATAAAACTGATTTATGATTAAAATACACTTTTTACAGCATTTGATTTGATTTGTATAATAAAGTCAAATTGTAAGACTCATTCATCTACTCCAGTAACTGCTGAATTCATCTCAGCAATAAAATACTGAGAAACTCAACTTGTGGGTTCGAAAGCTAAATGTCACTACAATATTTGTAAACATTTTGCAATTTTAAGTGACGTTATTATATTACTCAGTACATTTTCATTAAATAGTTTAAATTATCTCAAGAAGAAAATTGTACCATGGAAAAATTTGGAAAAGAAAAATAAATCTTTGATCCATGATAGAGTCTATTTTGTGATAGTCCTAAGCCTTGACATTCACAAAAGTAAGTACTGTAAGTTAATAAGAGCTTCTTATTCATCATTTTTCTATACATCTTTATATGAAAGGTACCATTATTTGTTTATAATTTTAGTGGACTCTGTTTACTTGGGAAAGCAAAACTTGGTTTCGCATGATTTTTTATTTGTTTTTTTTCCGGTACTGGGAATTGAACTCATGATGTCACACTTGCCAGGCAGGCGCTGTGCCGCTGAGCTAAATCCCCAGCCCGGTTTTACATGATTTTGTATAAATCAGTATACAGCAGACATAATGGAATAATGACACGCAGATACTGAACTACAGGATTGATGACATTTAAAAATCCCTCATGGAAACAGAGGACAAATAGATACAGAGCATCACAATCTGAATTAATTTTAATATAATTGAAAATTTTGTAACATTAGAAAAAGAAAATTCTTCACTGAATAGAAGCAGAATCAAGGTCATCTGAGGTGATGTGTTTTTGCATACAAGCAGGAAGTGAGTCTGTTTTATCTTTCCTCTCACACACACTGTGCTTGGGTGTTGTGATAATTTGTGAAAGGAGAAAACAAGTATAGAATTTTAGAGTCAAATAAGATTTTCTCTTTGAATTGTGAAATTATAATTGGCCAATCTCTTGCAGCTGCCTCTTAGAATTTGTGTTTTCCAAATGTTAATAGCCCCCAAGATAGCAATTTATGTGAACATTACATGGAAATCTTTTGTTTTATTTTATTCTATCAGGCCAGACAGAATCTTTTCCTTTATGTACATTCTTGTTATCCTCCAAACTGATAAATTGCACCATACATTCGGCCACGAGCATTCCTCTGCTAACTAGTTTTTTAAAACAGTCCACTGGAGGTTATTTCAAATATCCAAAGCCAATTCTTACAAAACATGGAATTTCATAGAAGCTATGTCATTATTTAAAACATGCATTACATGTGTATTTCACGTATGTCTGATTCAGAACCTTTCACATCCTGAGAAGCAAAGAGCTACTGTTTATTTCTTTTCAAAATGTAGTGATTATTTTCACAATTGGAGCCCAGATGTAATTATTTTTTCCAAAGTCTTTCTGCAGCATCGGCTAAGCTACCATCATAAAATATTACATCAGCCATATCAAGTCTCTCCAGAAAATTATTATCTGTAACAATAAAAATATTCATTTATAAAACACAAAAATAAAATCAATTTTCTCTTAAGTATATGTTTACTAAAAATTTTATAAAGAAAACTTCATAAAGGCACCTTACATCTGTAAAACAATCATGACACTGTATTTATGAACAAAATGAAAGCGTAGCATGGAATATTAAATTAAGCTTCCTTTTTAAATTAACATCCCAATTTCTGCCTGAAGCAGCTAACTAAATTTGGCAGCATGGACACTTTCCTTATAATTTGAAATTTTCAGCTGTATTTAAAACAAATCACTTTCTCCTCCTTTACATCAACATCCTGACTAGTCAATGGAAATCGAAGAGGAGAAAGTTCGAAGCAAAAGGTGTAATTAAAAGTATGACTAGGCAGACAGAGTCACATTAGAGAAACTCCTCACAAGATGGAACAAAAAAATGGAAAAAAAGAAGTAACTGCCCCCCATATGATACTGCCATCTCTGACTAAATCATTTGAGCTTGAGAATCTCAGCTTTCTGGGATAGGACTCAGTTGCTATAGAAACTTACAACTGGGAGCTAAATAAAGTAATTTCTATGCTAGTGTTGGTGTCTATAACTTTAGCACCTGATGCTAACCAAATTGCGCTCAATAAACAAATTTAAACTTTAAAAGCCTGCAATGCGATCACAATGCTTTCTATACAACTGATTAATCTCAATTGATCTCGGCTTAGAGCACAAGAACATAAGAAATCTCAGAAACAGAAAAAGACTACTTAAGGCCAATATGCCTGCATCCTTTGTTTTTCTTATCTGATTTCCTACTTTATCCCTACACTTCTATCCTGCCTTAGTTTTAAAATAAAAAAAAATCAGCTAGCTCACTCTCCAACTCATCAATAGTCTTGCTCTCCCTGATCCCTTTTAGACAATTTATTCTATATTAAACCACTCCCTCAGGCTCCCCCTTTTCATTTATCCTTCTCTAAACCTGAAGAACAAAGAGATCAGGCAACCCAATAGATACTTATTCCTTAACCCTCCCAGCTGGACTTAATATTGCTGCACATTTGATTATAAGATTATTCACTTTTTGGCAAGAAATCAAAAATCTGAAGTAGCCCCTTGACGCCCCCTGTTTATGTGGGAGTGTCACAGCTTTTCCTGTTAGGTCACAAAGCAATGCATTTGGCATCAGTCAGGCTCTTATTAAGGAAAAGGAGACTATAAGGTCCATGTATACATGTTTGTGTCTTTCAATAGTGTCAGTTTTGAAAGGCACAATGTTAGCACGTATTGAACAAGACTTTGTTGTTCTCTGGTGGCCTCACATATCCCAGGTTATTGTTATAGTGAAGCTGTAATGTATGAAAAATATCATCCAAATATATTCCCTCAGTAATGCATATGATTGCCACTTCTACAAGCAAACACATATATTTACAAACTGTTTCCTCTTATCAAAGAATCACAGTAATAAGCGTTTGAAGGTGTTCTTTTATCTGTTAAAATATTTTTGTTTACTCACATTTTATGAAACTTTTGGCCATGGTCCCAAACTACACTTTGATGGCTGAGGTGAGTCTATGACCTGTGATATCAAAGCAGAAATCAGTGCAGGGGAGAATATTTGATGTATATATAAAGGATCCATGCCTAATTATAGAAAAAATAGATCGAATGAAGCAATCAAATTTCAAATCATTTCTCATATAACTATATTTCTGCCAATCAGTTTTATAAAGTGCAGGAAAGGGGGAATTTCTCAGAGAAAAAAAGAAAAGAAGTAGGAAGGAATGAGGGAAATAAAAAGGTGAACAGGCCAATATAGTTCATCCTAGTTCTACAAAATAGGAATTTTTTTTTAACTTTTACTTTGAAATGAAGATGCAGTTTTTAGGAGGCAATAATTTCTTTTAATTATCAAGATGCTCTCACACACCAGGGGAGATTCTGAAACCCCAAAATAGGAACTGATAATAGGAGCTCACCATGCATCCATAAATCTCTCCCCCTGGGTTCCTCTGCATTCTCACTGCTTCCTTGGCTTTACCCAATGAGTTTTTAAAAACAAAGAATCCTGCAGGGGTTAAACCTAAGAGCTGACCTGCTACTGCCACTCGGTGTTTGACCAAAATTCTCATTAAGAAACAAGATGGAATCGTTTTTAGCTGTAAAAAGACACCCAGGAGAATAATGGAAATGTATTAGCTTAACTGTTGGGAACAAGATGCTGCCGATACACAAAACAAGAATATCTGGGGAAAGATGTGCATTATGTCAGAAACAAAGTCGGCTAACATTTGTCAACTTGGATTTTTGAATAGCATTACATTCACTAAGCAGCGCTGGAGAGCAGGTGACTTACTTCCAAGAGGATGAGGAATGAAATTTCATTACAGTGGGAACAGAGAAAGAATTCAGCCTCTCACTGTCTTTTTCTTTGGTTCTGAGAGACTTCATTTCTTTTTTCTGTCTATGTAAAATCTCAATTCTCACACATCTGTGTAGGTATAAATAATAGTCTCTATCCACACACAATGCATAGCACTAATCGGTATTTTATGAATACTTGATTTATACAGAAAAAGGGAAATAAATGAGGAAAGAAAATAGGGAAAAAGGGAAAAAGATCAACACTGAGTTAACCTGCACAGAGGAAAAAGACCCGGAAGAAGTAATGCATTCAGATGGACCTGATGCTTTTATTTATATATAAGCATTGTGATGCTTTTAGTTTAGCCTAAAGTCCTCAGTTGTAGCTGGTCTGTCACCACTCACTAGTAGAATTTGGCATTCAGGTCGAGCAGCTGGAAAACACAGTCAGCCCAGCAGCTTTGTAGCAACAGAGGTACAGGCCAGTTTTGTTCCAGAATCTCAGCCAATCACAAGAGAAGAGGCCTGAGGACACTTGCCTTAGCACGTAAAAGAAAACAGAGGGCTGCTACAATATGTAGCACCAAGCAAGGAAGCCCAAAACCCAACAGGTCCACAAGTCCACTGAGTAAAATGGAGAGAATGGTGTCATCTCTCGAGTGCGGCATGTGATGGAAAGAACAAAGTGACAGGTTGAATGGGACCTTGGGAGCAAGGTCCTCCACCCTAAAACTTCACACAAATACAATTCAATACTGTGAACTTGAGACATAGTAGAGACTAAACAACAGGTCTGCTGATTCATAGTCCAAATCTCTTCCACAGCACCTGGCTCACAGCATGTAATTCACATTTTATCACTCTCTTGTTTTTCAATGGCAATGTTCAAAGTTCATTCATAGGTGCACCAAAGCTATGTTTTTCAGTTTCTTCATTTAGCATTCCAAAAATGTATATTTAATAACTCTGAACAAGCTGCATTTGAAGAGTCGTACAGACTTCATTCCTGTCCTCTGTATTATTTTCTAAAACAATATATTTCAATTATGATTTTGATACTACAGCGTGTCTAGCAATTGCATCTTAAAATTTCATCACCCTCAATTTATCTCCAGCCTTTAAGTCAGTATTATAACATCTTATCTAAGCACAGACAGTGTTGGTTATTCAGTATTTCTTAGAAAACCACTTGAGTTTTGCTTTATTGCAGTTGTTTGAAGGATACTATTTATTACAACGTATCTATTGGAAAACAAAGAAATTAAATGTAAAGTCCAATGAAGGAACAAACCAGGCCATATTAATAAAAATCTGTTTCTTATGTGTATTAGTATGTAATATAGAGTTTCTTATATTCTATCTTCTATATTTCTTCTTTAGAATCTAAAAAGATTTCTGCTCATTTGTGAAAGTATATAAAATTTTGGGCATCATTTATAGCTGATGTAACATCACGGGAAAGATGCTAAATTTAGAGTATAATATGTTGATTATTTTGTTGGGTTTTATTTATTTTCTTGTATTTTTTTTCTTTTTTTTTGGTTTTTCTCCGGTACCGGGAACCGAACTCACGACCTTGCACTTGCCAGGCAGGCGCTTTGCCGCTGAGCTAAATCCCCAGCCCTATTTTC
>NW_004955407.1:10468269-10470182 GCF_000276665.1 Chinchilla lanigera
ACAAAAAAAAAAAAAAAAAAAAAGAAAAAGAAAAGAATTTATACAATTAAAAACAATAAAATTTAACACCTGTGTATCCAGCACACATCTTAAGAAACAGAACCTTATCAAATTTCCTGTATGGCTTTTTTCAAAACCCTCTCCCCTCTCTAAAGGAATTGCTCTAGACTACAGTTCTTTTGATTTTCTTTGCAGTTTTACCCAGCATTTTTTGTGTCTCAAAGTAAAGAATTTCTTCCCTGTGAATATTTTAAGCTCCAGGTTACAGTAATCATACTCTTCAGTTAGTATAAGTCTTAATTCAACATTGTATTTTGGAGGCTCATTCATATTGCTCTACATTTTATTCATACCAATGTTGATGTTTTATTAATTATTGATTTTTTACTTCATTAAATATGTGTATATCATAACGTACCGACCTATCCTCCTCTGCTTTTAGTATTTTCCAGGATTTTTTTCTTTATTCTTTATATTTATGTTCGTAGCTCTTCATATACAAGTTGAATTCAGTCTCATCTCTTAACTGAGAGTAACAATAGCTACAACCAGGGCTGTCCTCCAGATAGACAATGCCCCCTTTCTTGAACTATATATGAGTTACTATTCTTAGTATTAAGGGAGAATATGTACAAGTACATAGCACAGAGACAGATTCATAGTATGTGCTCCACGTGTTTAGCTCACTCTCCATTAAGAACTATGCAGTAATTTCAATCGTTCATGAACGAATTTGCTTTACAGAGTTGGCTGTGAGATCTGTAGAACAGAAACTAGTGACTCAATATTGAAGGATGCTGTCTGGCCTGCAACAAACGAAGACATGTGTGCTTTAATTATTATACATGTCAAAGGACAAGGACATTCAGCAGAAATGTGTGATATCACGCCACACATCGAGGGAGAAGCTTGCTGAGCCACGATTTTTCAGCATTGCCTTCCTGGACATAGTCCAGTTGGCTCAGGCTCTGGGAAGCAAAAGTAAAGTACATTCTGTTGACCCAAATAAAGTCTTCAGTTAGGGAAAAATGCAATGTTGCCCTTGATTTATCTCAAACTCATGCCCTGGTTCTTTGACCTTACCCTTCTTGGATCTGCAGAAATACTATATATTAGTTATCAATATTACATTAATGCTGCACGTTTTAAAATCCTTTCTCTGAGTAGGAAACCAGAAATTTATGACAGGGAAATGAAGATGAAATGTCCCCCAATAGTTTGGGGGAAAAGACATGACAAATAATTTCTTTCTTCTTAGCCAGTCTTTGTTATGGTCAATACATTGTGTCAACTTGGGGAGTCTAGAGGCTTGGCTGAGTGACTCAGTAATTTTACATCCTAGGGTGCCAAGGACATGCCCTTCCTGCTCTAGGATGTTGTTCATTGGGTCAGTGAGAAGTTTAGAAGGTGAACTATGTGATTTAGCAGGCAGCCAGGGTGCTTACTTTGCATTCATCCTGAGCCTATGCAACAGGAGGGCATGGAGATTATGTGAGTGCTACATGCCCCCTGGGTGGGGGTAGCCTGCTTACAATATAATGGAGAGAAAGAGGCTGCTCTCCACCACTCCTCCCTTTTTGCTTTTTCTGCTGCGTTCCACCACCATGAATGCTTGCCCTCTGCCATGTGCCACTCTGCCTTGTGCCACTCTGCCTTGAAACCAGCCAAGTATGGACTGAAACCTCCACAAACTGTGTGCTAAATAAACCTTTCCTTCCTTAAGTTTGAATGTTGGGTATTTTTGTCTCAGCAACAAGAGAAAAGTAACCAAGACAGTCTTCACTGTAACTTTCTCTGGTGTGAAACTTTTAATCTTCATTTTCTACTAGTTTTATTCCACTGCTTACTATTCTTCTAGACTTTTCCCTAAAGTAATATCACTTATTTTATAAATTTAAGTCTAGTTACTGTCC
>NW_004955407.1:10472147-10493162 GCF_000276665.1 Chinchilla lanigera
ATCAATGCAAAGCAAGGGTTACAAGCTGATAGGTCAGAATCATCAGTATCCAGGCAGACACACGTTTTACAAGGTTGTTTACGCGGCAACAAGAACCCGGAAGCAGGAAACAGGCGCCATCTTAGGGGAGCGGCTAAGGCAGCTCCCAACAGTTACAATATAAACTTGTCAGCTTTGGAGAAAGGAGAAAGTAGAAAATCTTCTCTAGGTGAGATAACTAGAAGAAGTATTTCAGAATTTTTAATTTGTACTTTCTTTTACTAAAATTAAGATTTTTCTCCCCTCTACCACACTTCAACATTGTTGCAATGTTTTTTGTTAACTTCATTGAGAAATACAGACTATGCTACATGTGGCTAAAGAGAGAGAGAAAGAGAGAGAAACTGTTAGTGGAAGCATGCATATTTAGAAATTTTCTTTGATAATTTCTTGAGTATTCACTTTTGGATATTTGCTTTCCTGGCTTCTCCAAAGTGATAGTGGGTATGCATTTTAGAACAGCATGTAAGAGTAAATATTTCTCTTCTGGGGCTGCTACACTTTGCTCTAAATACATGGAAAGTACATAACAAGAGTACACCAATATCTGACATTCATAACACTGTGAAGCTGATGCTTTCAGGGAAAATTTCTTCAAATATACACACCATTATCATTCATCAAACTGGTTTTGTGGAAGAAAAACAGACAACATAAATCATTTCATTTATAAACATTGTGGCCTGTACCAAACTCCAGCGAGGGGAAGAAAGAGGGGTCTCTGCTTCAGTGACACTATGTAGATAGCACTAACAAAAGAAGCATAAGGGACCAATGGAATACAAGAGCCAATTAGCCTGAGGCCTGGCTCGATGTAGGAAAAGGAATGAGGTTTTGTGAAGCTGCACAGAAAATGCCAAATCAAGGCACATATACAGCTTCTGGGCCATTTTCTCAGCACTAATTGTAGACTCTATTATGCAGTATTGTGTCTTATGTTAATAATGACTGCTAGAATGCTATAAGGAAGGAGGCACTAGGGAACTAGACCAGAACTCACCAAGGCAACCCCTTACTTAAAACTAATAGGCCTAATATAGAAGCTGCACATCCATCCTAGTAAGAGAAAATTTCACCAGGCCAAGGGCAGATTATGAAAACTCAAGTGAGGATCAGGCTGCCATTGACACTGTTCAGTCTCATCAAGCGGCTGATGAGGATGAGGATGTTACATTGTTCCTTGCAGACAGAAATGAGCCAAATAATGACCACATGCAGGAGGGAGGCAATTTAAAGCATTCAGAAAGCATGACAATTAGCAGTGTCTGATGAAGGGAATGGTACAAATGAACCACTTAATATGGCCAAGTCAATACACACCCCAAACACATCAGATACAATGACGTAAAATAGATGCTACTAGTCTGAATATGGGGCTAGGGAACCATCCCAGGGCAATACATTGGGCAGGCTATGAGCTGAGAGACAGGTTAAAAAAAAAAAACCAAATGGCTTTCCTTTACAATGATTCACAGCCAGAGTGAGCATCAGATCATCAGCATACAGCCATCAAAGGTAAACCATATTAGCCTGACATAGGATAGATATAACTCCCAATCTGCTAGATGTCAGATGTGTTGAGTTTGCATGCCCTGAAACTGAAGAATGAATTCTAAGGAACAGCAGAGGTTAAAAGCAGGTAAGGTTTATTGAGAGATAGCTCCTGAGAGGCTGAAGAGTCCAAATCAGTTGCCATTGGGCCCCTTTGTCAGGTCTATAATTTATACAGCAAAGTCACAATATGGGTACAACATGGATGAAACTACAATCAACCTACAGGATTACAAGTATAGCTGCTTTGCTAATATTGATTCAACAGCAAAGCAGGTCATGTGACAAGGGTAGAGGGAAAGAACAACGGTACTTTTTGGAAAGGATAGGTTTGGATGCTCTGGTCATCCACATGGGCCACTGACCCCTATCTGGACTTCCTGGACCAGGTAGTGGTAAGTAATGACGCTATAACTTCAAGTTACTGCTTATCCCTTAGTCAGGCATGTAGGCCTGGCCACTGCATCTTTATCTTGAGGTCTGGTCTTCAGATGTATCTCAAGCTACAATTTTATGTCTTTACTTTTCAGACTTCCTTGGGAGCCCAGTCCCTTCTTGACTGTATATGAATTTCTATCTAACTTAGCTGCCTATAATAAGCTCATCAGAGAAAATCTAATGTAAAAATTGCTTAGAACCTAAAAGAAGATTTAACATCCAAAAAGTACTAACTCGGATAGTACACTCAAGTGAGAAACAAAGAAAAAGGCTAACCTTATCAGAACACAAAGGAGAGTGCTGGAGAAGCTAAATTCACATGTGAGGAGGGTGTTTCTACCAGGTTATTCCTGGTTTCTCCAAAGACATGCAATAAAGAAGCTTTAAGAATGTGGAAGAAGAAAAGAGGTTAGACTCGACAGCTACTTCAGAGAAGAACAACTGTGGCTGACACGAGGCTGGCAGCAGTGGGCACCTGCAAGAGGCAAATGTCTTCTCTCTCCCACTGCCTTCTTTCCTCCACTCTTGGTCTTTGTTAGGCAGAACTGACAAAGAAATGGCTGACAATGGAGAAATATTATCTGCAAACTCTTAGCACCACAGAATGGAAATATAATAGTTAATAACTGTCCCATAGAGAATGCAAATCAGTGCAGTGGTTATGGAAAACAATGTGGAAGTGTCTAAATATATATATATATATATATATATATAAGAAATGAAGCCAGTATGCCAAGGAGATATTGAAGCGTTGCTCACTATAGTCAGTGAATGGAGTCAATTTAAGTGTCTGTCAAATGATGAGAGAGTAAAAATGTGATAAATACACAAATTGACTACTATTCAGCATTTAAAAAGGGGAATGCTGCTATTTATGACAATATGGATGAACTTGGAGGACACTATGTTAAGTGAAATAAACCAGGTACCAAAAGATAGAGAAAGCATGACTGCACTTATATAGAAAACTTAGAATGCTGAACTCAGAGAGAGTAGAATGGTGGTTACCCAGGGAAAGAAAAGGATGAGGGTCTGAGAGATTTGGGAGATGCTTATCAAATGGTATAAAATTTGACTTAGGAAGAGTAAGTTCAAAGGCTCTATTATACAACTTGGTCACTTTAGTTAAAAATAAAGTATTTTTGAAAATCCCTAAAGGAATGGATTTTAAGCATTCTTATTCCAAAAAACATAAATATACAAGGTGATGGATAAGTTGATAGTTTGATTTAGCCAACCTATCACATATACATATTTTCAAACATCATTATATACACCCTAAATTGATATGACCTTTATCCGTGGATTTAAAATGAATACATAAGTAAGAAAAATAGTCTCTGTTATTGAAAACTGTAACTTTAAATCTGGGAATGAGTGCAAATCAAAAGGATTTATTAGAAACTGATATACAATAATTTCACTTTACAGTCTTTTCAAAAGATGACATCTTTGATGCCCTGCCTATATGTTTATACACCTAAAAGTGTGTCATATCTTAAACATTTCCTAGCTTAGGTTCACTATGAAATGTAATATTAGCAGCTACTTATCTTAATAAGGTAAGATATAGTAGCCAGAGTTTAGTTAATGCAAAGCTTTCATTATTTCTAAAAGTCTCAATTAGTTATTTCAACACACCTTTTACCAGGCATGTTAATGAGCTCCAAAATGGATCATTAAGGGACTAAGAAATATTCAAATATAGAGAGAAGAGAGGAGATAAAAACAATATGAATAGGCTAGAACTGGGTAACTGAACTCTGAATAAGTCAATTCTATGAAAATATCTTCTAAATGAATTTCTATTTTTATGGCAATACACTGGGATCACAAATAATTTATATAAGGAATGAGGCACAAAACTAGTGTAATTGCTGTAGTGGATATCAAAAGCCAAGTAAAACAATAAGAATTACTTCAGAAGTACTGGAGGTGAGAAATAATATTTAAAAAGGCATAAGACTAATGTCCCTTATTACAATTTGTACAGGTCTGTATTCATCCAAAGTGAGTTAGAATATTTGACTAACATGTCAAGAGTTAGAACAGGAAATGCATATATACAACTCATATTGAGGGATATGGTGCAGACATGTGTAAATAAAATATGTATTAGAAGCAAATTAAAATTATTGTCTTGGTATTTGTTATCTTTTAATTGTTCCTTGGGGATGTTCATAACAGAAAGTTAGCTTTTATTTCAGTTAGGCATTGTCCCAAAATATTGCAAAATATGCCAACAAAAAAACTTCCTGAAGTTGAGAACATATTGACATGGGAAGGGGAACAGGGAGGGAAAAAGGAAGGGAAGAAAGTAAATGGTATTTTGGAAGAGAAAGAAGGGAAAGAAAAATTGAAAACAAAGATTTTGCAAATGGGGAGGGGAAGAAAGGCTGAAGGGAATGAGGAACAAATAAGAATTAAAGTATATTATGTTCAGATAAATACAAATTCCCCATGGTGAATGTGATCATTATATATGACAAACATGTACTAATACATTTTTTTTAATTCATAGGAAAAAATTCAGGGGATAGAAATAAAATTGGCTATTCTTATGAATCTGTAGGTTAGGTAGGCTTTGTTGGTGACTGATTTCCCCCTAAAATGCTGGGGTTCATCTGGTGCAGTAAGTTATTGGCCAACTGGAATGATTCACTTTTGTGTCCTGCTTCTGCTCACTAACCACCTGAGAAATGGCAATGCAGAGATGTAAAAGGGCAAGTGGAATTACATGAGAGTTTTTGCAAAGCTGTACTGAGTTTTAACTGAGAAATAAAAATTATACATGTTCTGAGTACAGAATGCTATGTTTGATAAATGTATAAATTGTAAAATGATTACCATTGTCAAGTACCTATCACCCTACATAGTTAGATTTTTATATCATGAGCACACGTAAGATCTGCTCTTTTAGAAAACTTATATACACTGTACAATACCATTAACTGCAATCATCATGCTATATACTAGATCTTCAGAATTTAGTTATCTTGTTTAACTGAAACTTCACATTTTTGGTCAACATCTCTCCATTTTTCCCAATTCCTAGCCCCTGATAACTGCCTTTCTACTTTCTATTTTTCATAATTTTGTTTTATTTAGATTTTACATATAAGTAAGATTCTCTATTTCCTGCCTTTCTGTCCCTGATTTAACATACTATAATCTAGGTTCATTCATGCTGTCAAAATTTACATTCTTGTGTCTAATGAATGAATAGCCCATTCTGTGTGTATATGAGAGATGTAAAATCTAAAATGCAATTACTTGGCTTGATCCCATATGTTGGCTATTGTGCATAATGCTTCAATGAACAGGAGATTGTAGATATCTCTTTGAAATTCTGATTCTGTATAACTCGTATCATACACATACCTTCTCCTATTATATAATGCTAGAGGCTGTCACCAGAAACCAATGTCAGTGCCATACTTCCTGACCTCCAGAATGATGAACCAAATCAACTTCTTTTCCTAATAAGCTATTCTGCCTCAGATATTTGGATATATAACCTAAACAGACTGAGGTAATGCCTTTGTGTTTTTCTTGATCCTCTAGAAAAAGCTTTAGATTTTCACAGTTGAGCGTGGATGTTAGCTGTAGGCTTGTTATAGGGTTGTAGATGTTGAAGCATTCCCTTTTCATATATGATTCATTGATGTTTTTATCACACAGAATTTTGAATTTTTCAAATGAGTTTTCTGCATAGTTTGAGATAGTAATAAGAATTTATCATTCATTCTATTAAGACACAGTGTCACTTCTAACAATGTCCCATTGGCTAAATAAATCTATTTTAGGCCCCAATTAAGGACAGGAAAATATGTGGATCACAAACATGTACTAATTTAAAAGAATAAAGCAAGAAAGATTCAAAAAATTATTACAGTGAAAGACACATTTTTGTCTTAGTTACTTTTCTTGTTCCTGAGACAAAATACCCACACCAAAGTTGAAGAATGAAAAGTTATTTAGCTCACAGTTTGTAGTGGTTTCAGTCCACAATCACCTGGCTCCAAGACAAGGTGGCATTGCAAAGGAGAAACAGTTCATGGTGGACAGAAGGCAGCAATGCAGCAAGCAGCAAGTGAAAAGCAGCAAGCAACATCCCTTCTGTCCCTTTTATTCTATCGAGGCTCCTCACCCTTCGGGCAGGTAGCACTCACATTGAGGGTGGGTCTTCCCATTATCCACTCTCAGAACTATGTCAAACCAATCAGTAGACAAATTTTGTGAACATACACCCTTAGTCCCAGCATCACACACTCTAGGTCTAGCCACCTCTGAAAAAGCCCCACTTCTCACCCCTCTTTTGGGGGACACCTCGACACAAGCCATAACAGTTGTTATTAATCTCCCTTAAAATACTTACCCTTTCTTCACACACACTTTCCATTGTTCTTGCTACTTTCTAAAGCAGTTTAGGAAGTCTTTTGTGACTTTAGTTGCACCATCACGGCTATTTCAAGGTCCTGAATTTTAATTTCTGAATTAAAAACACTTACCTTTTATGGTCATTTTGACTTTAGAGAAGAGCTAGGTGTCTTATAGTGTCAAAATCAGTGAATAAGGCAGACGAAGACACATCACACTGCTTGTATAAGCTTGCCTCTCCAAAACTGGATGGCATTCAATGCAAAGTTTACCATATTGTTTGATCAAACCTTGTACCTTTTTGTGAAAGAGGACTTCCACAACTGCTTCAGAAAGTAACAAGATGAATGGGAAAAATGTGGGAGGTATATTTTGAGGGCCAATGGCAATGTCTTGGGGAGGTCAATTGCAATTTGGGGAGGGTTAATGGCAATTTGGTCATGGATGGTACTTTGCCTATGAAAAAACCACACTGAAAATGTGCTTGCTGGGTGGAGTGAAGAAGGTGCACAAATCATTCAGTACACCACAAACTTGATCTCTTTTTTAGAAAAGAAAGAAGTACCTGTGTCTAGCATACAAATTTTGCAGGAAGGGCAACAGCAGAATTTTTCTCTTCCAAAGAGCAAAATTAGACTTTAAATAAGAAGTAATTAGTAAATTTCTATAATAGAAGAAATGATAAATTTAGGGCAAATCATCAAGGTGGAAGGGAATTTTTTTTATGTTGACAGGCACCAATCCAGAATTAAGACTGTGGTAAATGATGGCCAGATACAGATTGTAGCTGGTGCCCTCTGAGCCTCTGTGTTAGCTGGGGAAAAGCTTGCTTTCTGGATGAAGCCAAGCCATCAGGGTCCAGGATTTGGCAAGTGAAATGTGAACTGGATTTTAGTTCCCAATTATTCTCAGCCAAGTCTTATTATGTAGGAACTTTATAACCCTGGTTGAAGAGAATAAAACAGATACCTTAAGATTTTTCTTAAGGTAATGATGATTTTGTTGATATGCTTCATTGTGTTGCTATTTAATTTATAGTATTTCATTAGCAATTCTTCAATGAGTTACATATTGTAGGGGGCAAAGAACCCTTCCTACTACTCTCATTTCAATTCTAATTGATTGTATAAGGCTGTCCTTACTATTTCTAAGATATCATGTCAGAAAAAAATCGAGTCAGGAGAAAAATTCTGATAAGATGTAAAAGAAGGGCCTGCCCTTAAAATTTGATAATATAAGCTCATTGTTTCCTATGTAATAACTGGTTTAAATAAATCAAGTCAAATGGCAATAACATTTTACAGGAGATTGTTAAATGTATATGTAATATCTATATCATAACTTATTTATTGTAACACTTTTTTAAAAGTTTAGTGTGTTATGTCAACTGAGTTGAACTTAAGAAAATTTATTAGATTTTATGTTTGCCAATACTTTATGTTTAATGTTTTGTTTAATAAACACTATACTTTTAGTATCTAGAAAACCTTTCCCTTTGCTATGAATTAACCTGTAGAGCATTCAAAATGGGTGAATGTTTCAGTCAGAAAATGAGCACATTTGTAACAGTAAAAACTCCCAATTGAATTTCAGTCTTATGTTGTTCTTTGGAAGTTGTTTCTGGTTTAAAAGATTCTTTTTTAAAATTTTAGCAGCAACCTGAAAGAAAAGGAAAACATTTAATCTTTGTATTTCTACCAAACCAGGACATACTCATTCACCAGGATGAGTTATACTAGATAGAAGAGTGAGTTCTTTGTTTTTTAAACTGTGAATCCTTTTTAGCACTTAAGAAATACTATCAACGTGGTATTTAGGAAGCAGAGCATTATATCCATGAGACTTTTTTAAAAAGCTCTTAGGATCTACATAATTTTAGAACCATAGACTTATGATATTGCTATCCTTTCCCTTGATTTGGTACATTGCATAACATTGCATACAGTAAAATAATATTCCTCCATTAATCCTCTTTGATTGCTATAACCTGGTTGATAAATGAATTCTGAAAAGAATAATACCTATATCTCACTTTAAAAACCTTAGGTTGGCTTATGTGCAAATGTGAAGGCCAGCTTCCCATGTGTAATTGAAATGAAATGAAATGGAATTGAATCCATCGCTACTGAGTTAATACTTCTCTGCTTCCTATGTTGAATTATTGGCAAATTTCTAGGTTGCTGAGGGACATACCAATAAAAAGTTTGGAGATGGTAAAAAACTTTTGATGAATATTTCTTAATCTTAGATTTTTGCCTATATATTCAGGTATAAACACTCTACCTGGCATCTGATATCAGTCCTGTAAATGTTAATTTCACAACTTCCTACACATTCACATATGATAACCCTTTTATAGATTTTTATAGTAACTGAGAATCAGAGTCTTTGCTAGGATTATATAAATAGAGGTCAGCATGCTTTTTCAGGGGGATAAAATCTAGGTATTATTTTACAATTAAAGATCATATAATCTATCACAAGTAATAACCTCTGCTATTGCAGCACAAAAGCAATATGTAAATACAACTCTTGCACAGGTAGCACTGTTTTACTAAATCTGTATTTGCATAAATTGGTTGTAGGTAGAACTCAGCTAATAGGTATAGTTAACCCAACACAGACCATTTAAAATTAAACATTCACATTCAATTTGAACTATAGAGCAGTTCACAAAATACAGTTAACCCAAGGGAATGCTGTTACATATAACATGAGATACACATCTAAAGAGCTGAATATTTATGAGTTATTTCTGACTAAAGAAACTAATTGTTCAAATTTTCTTATACTTTATAATAATTAAATAGCACAGTGATTAAAACAATATAAAACAAGGAATTGTGTCTTACATCTTCCAAAAGACCAACCACGTGAATACAATTAGGTATGCAAATTTCCTGTGAAGAACTAGAAAAGAGCTGTACAAGTAGAACTAACTTAAAGGTAACTCTTTCCTCAACCTGTGTCTGACATTCATTTTATTGAATTGTTTATGGTATTAATTTGTAAACTGGGAAAGATACAAACTTAATTTCATCAACTTCTAAAATGGGACAAATACTTGCATAAAAACTTCCAGTGAATGAAGAAACTTTAAAGAAATCAGTTTAGGTTTCTCCAGCTAAGAGGTCATGTCTAATTTCCTTAGGGTGACCTTTCAGAGTCTTTTGATGCCTCTCTCTTAAAGGCAAGTTGATGTCAGCAAGATCCTCCAATATATTAAAGCAAAAATATTCAGCCTAAATGTCAGAGAGAACAATATCACAGAATTGACATTGCTAGTGAAAGCCTGTAAGAATCAAATAAAAAAAAGTGATTGTAAGGCATTTTATAAGCAAAGTGCTATTTAAATGTTTAATATTGCTACTAATGGCTTTCTTCTCCTAAATATCTGCCTCAGTCATTTGATTTCTTTCATGTATCACCCATACATTTTAGCTCTTCCTACTCTGTCTTAGATGCCATTTAGTGAATTAGAACCATGGGCTTCCATGGAGGACCTGTAACAAGGAATAGTAATTTTACTTAAATTCTGTATCTCAAAGAGAGAATCACGAGCTCTGTTAGATGAAGTGGATTTGCAAGGCTTATCAGGGTGACTCTTTTAATGAATATGCTTACTTTTCATAAAATGAACTGTGATGACATCTACGTTTATGAACATAACCACTGACCACTTCTAATGGCCACCTCTAAATAGGTATCTTATCTAGTTTACACCTAATAAATTTTTGAATGGATAATTTATGACTTATTGATTCAGCCTCCATGTTTTATTGCCTCTGGTTAAAGCAGCAAGCATCTTTTTGCAGGTGGTGAAAATGAAAAATAGATTTGCAAGAGCAAAGTACATGTGAGACTGCAAAGCAAAGTCAGATCATGGAAGAATCTCTTTGATCCTAATTCCCTGAATCACATACAGGTGTCGGACCTTCTTAGACTCAGCTGATACTAACTAGGTGAGACAAGAGGTGACTTGTAAGACTGGTCTGTCCTGTTCCAGACTCTTTCCTACTGTAGTTCTTCAACCTGTCACACTGTATAAAAAGCCTTCGGAGAACAATAGCATAAGCACTCCTTTTGCTTCATGCACAGCAGAGACAACTAGAAATGATGAGTTTATTTTGCAAATTTAATTTAGGAGGTTTTTACACTGTGTGCACTCCTCCTTTCCTGAAAGTCACAGGCAAAGTATTAGATTTCTTTCAGGCCCAACTAATTACAGTTTTTGTGGAAACTCAGTTGAGAAATGCAGATTTATAAGAATCAAACCTGATTAGAGGGAATGCCAGTATTGAGTTCATCATCTATGGAAATAGTTTAGACTTACACAAAGTTATAGGAGGAATGAATGCTCATGCAGCTGTAGGGGCTGACATTTAACCATGCTTTTCCCAGTAGAAAAAATGATGTTACCAGAAAGTAAACAGTAAAACTGTGTGCTTTAATCTTACATAGCAATTAAGACCATTGCATTTAGAATTGAAAAACAAAAATAGGATGTAAATCCCTGTTCCAACCCTTATTAATTTTATGTCTTTGATAAGTTACTTAATCCTGAGCCTCCATTTCTCTGTTTATAAAATGGGAATAAAGAATTTACTGACCTCATAGAATTATTCTGAGAATTACATAAAAATCGTTGTGCAATTTCTAGTCCAGAGGTTGGTGCACATTAGCCACTGATTTCTGAATCCTTCCTACATGAGGGTAGGAGAAATGAATTTACTAAAAATTATCTGCAGACCACTCATATGCCCCAACCAAAATGATCCTTTACCCACAAGAAAACACTTATTAGATGATTAAAGAAGTCTGTCCCTTTAAAACAGAGAAGAATACTGATAAATTTTTCCCAAGAATCTCAGCACCAACTCTTGTTTTTGGTTTCTCACTACCATGTTTCCACTTAAGACTGCTCTATATTATTATTGTGTAGAAGTAAAACACGATTACTGATGTTTAGTTAGGAAACAGATCTCAAAATTCTAAACCAAATTATACAGGATATATTTTACTTCTTATCAAAACAAGAGATGTATTTAAGACTTTCTATGAAGCACTGGACTAATTAGTGATTTTCCTTTTGAAATGATCTTTGCAATACCCTACTGATAGTAGATAGTTCTACTACCAATATTTCATTATTCTTGTAAGGTTTACCAGATAATGTAATATTAAGAAGTCCAACTAGCCTCAAGTAAGTAAAGGTATTTAATTATTTTAAAGGATTCATTTCAGACAAACAACAGCATGGATTGAGCTGTACTTTTATTATCTCCTATTAAGTTTTCAAGAATTAATTACAGAACTACTGTCTTCTACTACTAAAGTGCAAAATATGATTTGAGTCATTAGTAATTTTTAAAATATTTGATTTAGGGCCAGGCATGGTGGCGCACGCCTGTTATCTCAGCACTCGGGAGGCTGAGGCAGGAGGACCGTTGCGAGTTTCAGGCCAGCCTGGGCTACAAAGTGAGCTCAAGGTCAGCCTGAACCGCATAACAAGACCTTGTCTCAAAAAGACAAAAAACAAAAACACAAAACAACAACAACAACAAAAGAAAAACAAGATATTTGATTTAAAAATAATACAGCCTTGGTTCATGAGCTTAATTTGTTTTACTATTTGGAGGATGATGACCATGTTTGTGTTTCTGTGGGGAATATGGCTGCAGTCATGCTGGTCATCTGATGTAGAGTTTACAAATGGAAGGAAAATCTTGTGGAGTGCTTTTGTTTGAGAACCGAATTGTTTGTGAACAGAAGCACAAACCAAAAGTGTTATTATCTCTAAATAGACATAAAAAGGGGAAAAATACCAACAACAGAGACAAAAACGTGATAATGCTAAAGGCCAAAATAATTTAATTTCTTGATAAGCTACTACATTAGCTCTCCAAAAATGATATTTTTAAATCCTAATGCATTAGAGATGGTTTTATAAACTTTGAAATGCTATAATTCATGAATGTAGATTTCTTCTTTCAACCACTATGTACCAAGGGTCTACTGGGCAGAACACAGAAGTGAACTTGTAGATGGTGACAGTCCCTGCTCCCTCAGGCCCGTGCTTGGGACTCAGAATTTAGTTGACTTGGAACATTTTCTTCTTCCAGTGAATTTCAGTATAAACTAAGACTCAATTTAGACATTATTGTTTCCTTGAGAATGTACTTCACCCTTCTCTGTTCCCTTAGAACATTTCATACAAGCATTTATGAAAATTTGACTGCCCTCTAGGTTTTAACCAGTTCCCCTGGAGAGTAACAGTCCCTGGAGAGCAGAATGAGATCTGTACAACTTTTGTTACCCCTAGCCGCAAGCACAGTGCCTGGCACAAGGTAGACACTTCATTCAGATTCATGAGTAGATGAATTAATCAATAAATTAAGGAGCTTCCACGACAAATAAGATCTAGCAATATGATATAAATACATAAAGCAGAAGCAAGCACTCACATGTACCACTGTTCTTCTACCAGTTTTTCAACTTTTATTACTTTATTTTAAAAGGTTATCCTTGGGCAGAAACTTTGAGCATTTATCAACTTTATGACAACTGTAAAATCTATAACCAATATTTTCAGAGCACCCCATAAAAGCAAGGCTAGGAAAAGGGAACACAAAGTAAGGATGGCTAGTCAGAAAGAGCAACTGAAAGAAAATGAGCTCCGCTCTATCTGAGTTAATGGTAATATGTTTCTCCAATCAATTCTCCTTCCCTTGCAGCCCAGGGTCTCTTTAATACAGGCAGGATAGTTTTGTTAGTTAACTGGTGATACTGACAGCACACACACAGGCATTGTCAATCCTTTATTCCTAAAACCCTTGCACAATAGGCACCTAGGTTTCATCTCCTGAGAATACTTTTTAATTCCTTCAATTTCATACTCATAGTCTGTGTTAGGAGCAGCATTAACTCCTATTGGGCACACTCGTTATCTAGAATGTTACTGAGTTTCCATTAGAACTAATACTAAAGCTACTACAGGGGTAGAAAGATTGAAGTATAACCAATGTATTTAATCAAAGTTTTACATGACACAGAAGCCTTCAGAAAAAGTTTTGATGATCCAGGAAAAGCTGTCTACATATATGCTTAAATTTGGTGGAGAATAAGTAGTCATATGGAAATATGCTTGGGCAAAAATGTGTGACACAACGGTAATACACTGAGAAGGGAAACCTAGATGGGGATATCTATTAGGATTATTTTCCTGGCCTCTCTGTGTGGTATTCTTTTCTTCCAGGTACAGGGCAAGACCCCTTTAGAATGAGGGTCTTAAGATCTACTATCAGACAAGATAGCTCAGAGAATGTCTATGGACAGCTCTTGCACAGAAAGGCAGGGGATATGTACAATAATAGTCTAGGTTTTATGATCATTTTTAGGGGAAAAGGATCCTTGTTTCTATGATCTACATTGAGGATGAATAATTCTCATTGCCGTGATCTGTCTTGGAAAAGGAAACAGGAATGAGAAGGGCAGGAACTTAGTAAAAGACTTCAGTTCTGAGACCCACACACTGTCTGTTACTGCAAAGTACACAATATGCCCAAGTTTTACACTGAAGGGTATCATTTTCTAGTGGGAAAAACCCTAATCTCAAGAATCTATAGTCTCATCTCTTTTGATAAAATGGGTTTCTCCCAAATTAATCAAATAATGTATTCCTGAAGAATTCGCCATGCACCTGTATGAACGTAACTGGGTGCTTTCTAAAAGAAAGTGAAAAGCATTCTGCCTTGCCTTACAGAGGTGCCGCCTGCCTGGAACTGGGAATTGAACCAAGTCCTTTCACACTGAACTACACCCTCAGCCCTTTTTCACTTTTGTTTCAGAGAGGATCTCACTAAATTGCTAAATTACCCAAGTTGGACCCAAACTTACCATCCGCCTGCCTCAGCCTCCCAGCAAGGTGGAATTACAGGTGTGTACCATTTTTGATAATGTTCCTCTGAGTTGTAAAATTAAAAGTTGATTGCATTTCTGGGTCAGTTCAGATTACCTCTTAACTAGCATTATATTCCACATAAGAATTAATGAAAGATACATGTAGTTTATTTTTATGAAATAGTAATTTATTTATTTTCCTTGTCTGATGACTCTCAATCTAAGTCACAATTTATGTGACAGTGATGCCTGCTTGACCTGCCTTCTGCCTTCTGATTGCTTCACCAGTGCTCTGATCCTGTATGAGGCAGTGATAAATTCCATCTGAGATATAAGAAATGATAGGCAATTTAAAATATATATATTTTTCTGTATTCACACTTTCTCATGTGAAATCTTTCCTCCTATTTCTGAGTTGAGTTGATTGATTCTGAACTAGTTTAAACTCAAGGTCTAGAGCAACAAGCTGAGAAAAAAATGATAGAGATATTTAAAAAGTACCTGGGTTTTATCTTCTGATGCATTCAATGGAAAAGCTCTTTCTGGACAAAAGCTTCTTTTAGTAAGCTGTAGTACTCTAAGTTACTACTGGAGTGAAGCATTACAAAAAAGAAGTAACTGATGAAATGTAGACAATTTAATCCAAACTAAATGCAAAAGAATGAGTGAACACTGAACAGGAAAGACATAAGCTTTACGTGTTTTGTTTCTCACTCTGTACATGTGTGTTCACAAATGTGCTGTTTAATTGGTTCAATAAGTAAAGTAGAGTGCTTTAACTGTGAGTATTATATGCATAATAGATAAATAAAGCAAAGTTAAAAATTTGGTCTTGAATAAAGTTAACAAAACATGAAGTTTCTGCCTATTCCTGCAATGAGAGTACCTCTGCAGTATTGTAAGTGAAACTACTAGCTGGTAAAAGGTAAGAACATCCTCAGAGGATTTTCCACATCATGCCTTGAAAACTCTTCCTATTTTTCTTGAGGCTTTAATACTGATATAAATAAAACTCTCACTTAGAAGAGGTGAAACATTGAGCTACAAGACATTTCAAGTTCAACATTCATTGTTTCTTGGAGGTCTGGCCATGCGATGCTTTTGAACTCTAGCTGTAAGATAAAGATTTTCAATCCATACAGCACTCTTGATATAGGAATGTATTTTTATGCTCTTTGTTACAGAACATGTGATGGGAACTCACCATAGGCACTGGGCTTTTTGTATAATTAATTTGTGTATCAAAGTGATTTTTATAAAGTTTTTTTAGTGGTAAAGAGCTAATTCTTTGATACCTACTCATTCTTAATCTTAGTATCATTCCACCTAAGACAAGGAGAAACATCTTTACCTATATATTTTAAGAATGCATCACATACCTACAGTTTTCTCTTTTTATGATCACCCACACACATATTGGATGCCATGGAACTCAAGAACTCATGGTACAATGATTGCCATTCTTATGTAGACTACTTATTTTCCCAGAACATGGATAAAAAAGCTTATTTAATGCATTTTTGTGTCAGTGACACTCTGTGTACTTAACCAGCTGGCTTCACGGGGTACCCACTGCCATCACCACTACTCTCTCCTCCTCAGGATAAAATCACTTATCTCTTCATCAAAACCTAGGAAGCCCTTTAGAACAATAATTTGGAGATTGTATAAGAAGTAGTGTCTCATGCATTAAGAAAATAATTTTTGTATCTACAATTCATACTGGAAATATCAAGGATCTTTTTTAGTAAACAGCATGTGTCTCAGATTCTTATACTATATATTCTGTCTAAAGTAGACCTTGTCTTCAGGTAATCTCTATTCATTTATCTAGTATTTTTTTTTTCTCATAGTATTTACCAGCACTAAATTATGTCATCCATGTATCTTCGTATTATCTACTTCCATGCACTAGAATATAAGTTCTATGAGGATGTAAGTGTTATTTCATTCACTGTTTTACCTCCAGTATCTGGAGCCATGCTTTGGTCATGTGAGCGCTAAATAAATGCTTCCTAAATGACCGGCTCAATCATCTAATTATTAGTCCTGGTTTTTGAGAATATAACCACACCGTACAGGGAGGCTGTGTTACAGATGGAGTCATAGTCACAGTGTATTGAGACTGAGTGAAGGTTCAAATCCCCTGGCTACTGTCATTGAAGAAAACAGAATATCAGTGTGAGATTCTTCTAGGCAGATATGAAACTCTGTTGCTTTGTGGAGATACAGTCACTTTGCTGACAATAAATAACACCATCCTTTTAAAATTAGGCTATCTTATAGCTAATGGCTTCAAAGTGGAAATTTTCTCCACCTATTATCAAGTTCCTTAACACATTTACATCTTTATGTGTTGACACCTTTAAAAAGTGGGGGCTCATTATCAATGACATTTTGTACAGCTGCAGGATTTTGAAGCAAGTACTAGAAATATAGACACAGAGTTTTTAATCATTTACAGTGTAAAAGGTGTACATGTCAATTCTTAACTAATGTATGACTACAGGGACATGCCAAACACAATTGCAGCACCAAGGACTGAAAGGCTTTAGAGCATACTTACGTTCCCTCCCAGCCCTGATCTCTGTAGCAGTCCATAATCTACCAAGGAAACAGGGACCACAAGAGCCAGAGGGAAGGGAATGTTTTCAAGAAAGCAGAGGCATGTCATGCATGGAGAATATTATCTGCATAATTGGGCAGAATGCAACAAATGTTTCAAAGAGTTCGTTTTGATCCCTGTTGTCAGTTTTGTTTAAATTTTCAAGGAAAGACATGAACTAAAGATTTAAGGCAAGAGATTCTTTAGTCTAAAACTAACTATAAATCTTAGAAACATTTCCAGGAAACTACTTTTAAAACAGGAAAGCGCAAAGGGATGACCATGCCACATGCACCAGTCTGAGTAGACAAAGTGTGATCACTAGCTGCGAGAGGACCCAGAACCCTGGCCCTAGTTTCCATCTCACTCACTTCCTGCCAAAACCAAGGGATGAGGGGAGGGGACATGCCACATATCGTGGATATAAAAAGAAATATAGCTTCACATTAGAGTTTGCCTCAAATGATCTACTTAAAACATAGATGTATAGGTAATTTATAAAGTGAAAATGTTTCTTTGGTATGATATTAATACCAAACCTTTAGTGTGTTTAATACAAATGAACAGGAAAATGTCAGTTCTATTATTTGTAATTCAGTGAAGCCACAACACCTATGAGGTAGACAGCCTTGAAGTGGGCATTGAAATGCTGAATCCTAACAACATATGACTTTTTCTTCTAACCGTTTCACATGTTTTGGCTTTAGCATTTCTTTTTAAAGGTAAAGAAGATAACCCTTTTCTAAGAGTAATCTGAGAATACACTAAAGCAACAAAGGTTGCAGCTCTGATATTTTAACTACTATTGATCATGATAACACAGCCAGAGAGCCAATATAAATTCTCCTTGACACTTGGTGCAAAAAAAAAAAAAAAGAAAGAAAGAAAAATCTAATAAAATTAAAGAAATCAACTTAGTTCAATACAAAAGGTATAACATAAGCATATATAAAGAATAATACATCAAATTTAAGTCTATTATATGTAATGAGAGATATATGCATATTCATTCTTTTATGATCCATTTCCCACTGTTGAGAAGTTCAAATTTCCTCTGAATATTTGGTATTTAGGTTGGTTGAAATAAACTGTATATAAAGCAAATACATTTATTAATGTGCACACATACAAAGTTTGCATACAAAATATGAAACTCGAATGAGGGCTAGATTATTGAGATTTATGTATATGCCCTCTTCAAAAGGGAGAAGGAAATAAGATGGTAGGCAATTTATAGAAATTTTAAATGATTGTCATTGGAAATAGATTGGCCCCAAAGGATAGACAGTGGCCTGGGACAAAGGTCTTCTGTGCTCTTAGGAGGTTATTTGATTTTTTTCAGCCTCTTCTTCTGTTATATGGGTTTAATTATCTTTGGTTAATGAAATTTGAGTTGGAAGATTGAAGATAATTATGCCCCTTTTTGGTAAATCAGTCGTTAGGTAGATAAGGAAACTTTAGGGAAATCCCCCCCTCTGGAAATTCAACAGAGAAAAAAGATCCAGGGAAAAGGGCATGGGAGAAGGTCAGAGAGACCTTGAAGCTCAGACTATCTGTCTTGCTCAGAATGTTATAATATGAAGTATCATTTTCTGAGCCACAACACTACCAAAATGGAAAGTCTAATGTTATTAATCTCATAAACCAGAAGTATTACAGAAGTCTTTTGATAAATACCAGTCATTGCTAGTATATGATTTATATATGGTAAGTTTCTTGATCTTCACAGTAATGTTATGATTTCAATGATGTTACAGTGATGAGAAAATAAAGATCAAACTCTGTTTCATACCCAGTATTATGTAGCTGATAAGTAGCAGAACCAGCATTTTAAATTCCTCTCTACCTCCCTCTAAAGCATCAGCTCTTTCTACCATTTCCTGTGGTCTTTCTAAAGATTCTCTAACTCCAATTTTTTTAGCAGATTCATGCCCAAGCAAAGAACAACCTAAATTTCCCTCTTCACACTATCGTTTCCCTCTTCTCAATATCCTTTCCCTCTGTTTTGGTTCCTTCTCATCACCCAAGCTTAAAATTAGACTTATGTTTCCATTTTAGGTCCTCCATTGTGCATTACACCTAGGACTATCATCCTTCAGTATTGCTACTTGGCCTCTTCCCACCTTTTCGTCATAATTCCTATCAAAGGGTCCTGCCATAATCCCTCTAGGATTTTTCAGGTGAGTAATTTAATGCCTAATAAAGGAATTTATATTATTTACTGGCAAGATGACAACTTAAATATCACTTCTTGTGTCTTCTGCATATTAAATTCCTGAAGATTCATTAATTCATACTTTTTTGAACAAGCAGGCATTAAATACTTGTTGCTTGTACCAGCTACAAGAAATAGGAAAATAATACAACACATACTCTTTGGCCTCAAAATGGGTATAGTCTAGTCCACTGGAAGAGACTATGATTCTAAGAAAATTAAAAACACCATAACTGTATTCATTAGCTTTTCATGGCTGTGACACAATACCCAGGTTTTATTTTGGCTCACAGTTATGGAAGGTTCAGTCTATGGTCTGCTGTTTTCATTTCTTTAGGCATGAAGTAAAGAAGAATATAATATCCAGGGAAGCCAGTAGAGGATAAGCCCACTTAACCCATGGTATGCAGGAAGCAGAAAGAGCCAAGGGTAGAGTACCCAAGACCATGCCAACAAGATCTATTCCTTTCATGTCTGTCCTGCTACCTAAGTTTCTATCACTTCCCAATAATGCTGTCAAATTATTACTAAATCAATGGATTAATCCACTAATTAACTTAAGTCCCTCATGATTCAATCACCTTTCAAAAGTTCCACCTCTGAACATTGCTGGATTGTGGTCTAAGCCTTGAACACATGATGCTATGGGAAACATTTCATGTTCAAACCATAAAAGTAGTAAGGCAAATATTTTCCAAATGTAGACATCTCATCAACAGTGTCAATGTTACCAAAGTCCTCAAACCAGTGTTTGGGGACAATTTTCTGACTGGGCTTAATTCTCACTCTTTCATCTCCTGATCGTATGATTCTAAGCAAGTTATTTAAATTCTGGGTATCTGTTTTCTACTTTGAAATGTGAAAATCATAATAATAGTATCTAAATAATATGATTTTTGAAAAGATTAAGTACAATGTTCTCAAAATATAGTTCTCCAGGAAAATCTAAAACTCAGTTACTTAATAAAAGATTTTTATTCAAGAAGGCTAAGTTTTATTTTCCAGCAATGAGCAATGCAATGTTTTAAATATATGAGTGTTTAAGGTGCAAATATTTCTTCTCAGGACTCAAAGTGATCAGCAATTAACTCTACCTGCAGTGTGATATTATCATATGTTTAACATCTGATTAACAGTATTTGAGGGTTTTTTAATTGTAAGAATAAATTTCTTGAGGGGAGTTCTTGTCCTTGAAGTACAGGTGTATGAACCTCTCTATAGTTTTAGGAATTAAATAATTGTGCCCTTTTGTACTTTTTAACTGTTTTACTAGGGAAAAAAACCTAAATGTGTTCAAAGAAAGAAGAAAGTAGTATCAGAAACAGGAAATGGATTTTTTAGATTCATCTTGTTATCATTTTCTGCTTTCCATGAACTGGGGTAAAAGAGCAACCCTCTATACTCCCTATTCCTCTACTTCTGCCAAGCAATTAGTATCTCAACATTTCCAGGCAGCTGCCTAATGAAATGATTGTTTCTCCAGAAAGTCATTTTGCATATAAAACTGCCTGATCTCTGAAACTAACAAAGGTAATTCGAGTCCAGAAGATACTGTGACATTGCCAGAACAAATATTCAGATATTGAAAAATTCCTTCCAAAATTTTACATTAGGTCCATGTGTAGAGTGCTCATTAAGGCAGGTGATTTGTAAGAAAACTAAGTAGTATAAAAAGAGATTTTTCCTCACTTTCAGAATATCTTCATTCTCTAGTTCTTTCAGCATATTTTGAATTCCCAGGTGTATTTCTTCATTTGCTTTCTGAAATGGTTCCTTAGAGGAAAATCAGAACCATGAAGATGATGTAAGTGAGAAAAAAGTGCCATTTTTAATAGCTGTTCTCTCTCTCTCTCTCTCTCTCTCTCTCTCTCTCTCTCTCTCTCTCTCT
>NW_004955407.1:10493262-10515639 GCF_000276665.1 Chinchilla lanigera
TCTCTCTCTCTCTCTCTCTCCCTCTCTCCCTCTCTCCCTCTTTCTTTCTCTCACATGACTAGAAGACTTCTCTTGTTCCTTGGGCTTGCAAGATTGCAGATTTTTTTTCTCACTGTAAAACAACGCACTTTTCAAAGTATTTAGAGTTCCATTTTCAGGACACCAGTTCAATTCCCTTATCTTCTTATTTATGCATGCCCGCCTAGAAAGGTTTAGAACTCCAGTAAATGCAAGTCACTGCAGGCTGAGGGTGCAGCACTTTGACTCTTCTACCTTGACTGCATGCACAATTAAGCTAAAAGCTTTGGACGTAGCCTCTTCTTATTAGTTTTGTATGTACTTGCAAATTTTTGTGAAATGTTGCAAGGATGGGAATTTTTTAGAGGTTAGGGCAGAGAATCATTCAGTACAGTGATTGTCAGGATGTATTAAGGCTGTGAAGAACATGCCTTGACAACTGATAATGCACTAGAGTTATTGTCAAGGCCCAGGACCAGGAATAATCTGATCTTTGGGAAGGTTTAAAAGACAGAATGATTCCTGATGTCAGTACAAGAGCAATAGGATGTTCCTAGGATCAGAACGAAGAGATCTGTCTCGTAGTCTCTGCTGTAATCAGACTCTGCCACATCCACGCTTTCACAGTCTGGTGGAACATTTTTCCAACTCCACACCTGCTCACAGATACCAATCGTGTCATAAACACAGAACCAACTAAGTGAATTGCGTTGTAATTTCTAACACAAACTCTTATAGCTGTTAACCCTGAAGGTGAAGAAAGTGCTAAAGTCACCAGAGAGGGAGAAAGCGAGAGGGAGACAGACAGACAGACAGACAGATAGCAACTGAGAGAGAGAGAGAGGGAGAGAGACCAAAGAAGAACTAGATCACAGCTGTATGTGAATCCAAGTATTTCCAGTTCTAGAAAAATTGGTATTTGTAACTGAATTGGGCTGTTGTTATGGTTTGTGTCTGTGTGTCCCCCCAAAGCCTCATGTAGTCATGGGGCAGGATTTTAGAGTTTGATTGATTATGGGTATGAGAGCTGCACACGCCCTGGGGTGGATAGTTTGCATATGTAAGGGAGAGCAAGAGGCTGCTTGGGGCGATTCCTGGCTTTTGTGCTTGTTGCTTTGCTGTGATCTGCCACCATGAGCTGTATCCCTCTGCCATGTGCCACTCTGCCTTGCAATCTGCCAAGTATGGACTGAAACCTCCACAAACTATAAGCAAAATAAACCTTTCCTTCCTTAATTTTGGGCATCAGGTATTTTGTCCCAGCAACGAGAGAAAAGTAACTGAGACTGCTGTGTTTAGTGACACACGAACATGAATAGGAAACCCAGGGTCTTAATGCAAAGAAAGACTGACCACTGTTCTCTCGATTCAAAGTATTTATGAAACAGAATTGATTTTGAAATATTTTCTATACAGAGAAAGCTGAAGATAAAATTTCTGTATGTAGCAATAAATAAGAACATTAAACATAACACCACAGACATACACACACACATGCACACAAAACTGATTGTCTTGATTTTATCTTTTTCAAATGAACTAACAACTTCAGAACTTGTCAAAAGTTCTTAGGACTTTTGTTACTATACACCAAACCTGACATACAATTGCTCAAAATGTCTCAACTGGAAATATACTGGGACTCTGCTGGGTTTGTAGTGAATGAAATACTCCCAGTGGCTCTGGTCTTTGCAGTGGTTCAACTTCAATTCTTAGGGAGCAAATTCTAAGACCAGAGAAAATTTTGTAGTATGAAATTGGGGAGGAAGAAAGGAATTGTCTGCTTAAGCTAAAAATATGTATTAATTGTGAGTTAACCATGTTGGTCTCCTATCTCAATATTAGTACTGTTTAACCCTCAAACTTAGGAAAAGGCAGCAACTATTATATTTAAATCACCATTTTGTACAAAATACTATATTATGTACCAGCAAATCCTTCCTTCAACTCCAAAACAGTACATTATGTGAAAGATTCAACAGGATGAAAAACCTTCTCACATATTTCTACTGTTATTCATTTCCATACTGGATTTTTGGCAATAAATATTTTATGCAGTAGGTATAAAAATAATAATTTCTAGAGTTTTCTAAAGTGTGTTAAAAACTGAAGGGCTTTTTCCTATATATTTCACAGTATAATTGGTAAGTCATGCAAGACTGCTTGCTAGACCTAATTTATTTTATTTAACCATAATCTTAAATGATATGCCATATGTATCATATATTTAGTAAATGAAGTACACCTTTAAGTGACAAAACTTCCAGTGGGATTAACCCACCCATTACATAAGCAGTCCCTATATGACATAACAGTTATACAGGTTGCTATTCATCAGTCATTTTAGTCGAAATAGCTCACCAAACCACAACTGAAAATAAAAATGGTAGTGATGTAGGAATAGGAAGAAGTAATGTTATCTAGCACAGACATAGCTTTTCCTACTTTCCAGTACGTTATTATTGATTACCATATTTCTATGGTTTTAGAAAAAATAAACATATGACATGTGGCAAGCTAAAAATTCTTATGAAGAAAGATACAAAAATATTTACAGCAATGATTCAAGGTCTGAGATTTACTTCAAAATAACCCAGTAAGGGAGTGGAAGGATTAGTAAAATATGTAGATAGGATGACCATAAAGTTCATTTCTAAATTTTAAAACATTTGAGAGTTAGAAGGCTAAGATAAATAACAATAGACTAGTTGGGAAAAGTTTTATCCCATACTGTGGGTTGTCTCTTCATTCTGCTGATTATGTTCTTCACTTGCAGAAGTTTTTAATTTCATGTAATCCCATTTGTTACTTCATAATATTACTTCTTGTGCCACTGCAGTTCTTTTCAAAGAGTCTTTGCCTATCCCTACAGCTCCAAGTGTTTCCCTACATTATCTTCCAGTAGTTTCCAAGCTTTCTTTTTAGCAATAGTCAAGTTCAAAGCAGTGCAATTTATAATAGCTAAGCTCTGAAAACTGTCTATGGGCCCATCAACAAACAAAGGGACAAAGAAATTGTGGAATATATACACAATGGAGTAATATTCAGTCAAAAAAAAAAGAATGAAATAGCATCATTTGCAGGAAAGCTAATGGATCTTGAGGCCATGCTATTAAGTGAAATTAATCAGATGCAATAAGTTACCTTATTACCTTACAGAAGAAACCCAAAATACAAATAAATTCAAGGGTAAAAATTAAAAGAGATTCTGAGAGGCAGACTTTTTGGAGATGGGGAAGGGGATCAGAGAGCAGAAGAGAGGCAAATGTTGGTGAGGGAAAAAGCACTGAAAATCACCAAACTATGATATGTACATGTACCAATTCCCAAAACAAATGTAAATATTATGGGTCACAAACATATACTAACAAAAGAGATAAGTCACAGTAGTTTAACAATTTGAACCAGGAAGTGTGATCAGCTTAAATCTAGTGGTAAGTAGATAAGCCAAGAATGAACACTGTAAAGCTTTTCCCATGTTGCCCTGTAAGAGGTGCACAAAGGTTTCATTATCCTGTTTTCTTAAATGTATACAGGTTTTCAGATTTTCTCCGGGAAACGTTCTGTAGCAACAGCACATTAATATAATCTCACATTAAGTGCTATGTGACTTTGGTCAGATCTTTTTCTGTATTGAGCTGATTGGTCTCCATGTAACAGTAAGGTTGCCTGCCTTTTCTAAAGCTCTGAAATTCAGCAACTGGTAAAGTTGAGCCCAACACTGAGTGAAAATAAATATAGAATGTGAAGGAAAGGATGAGAGAACTTATCTAATAACGGCATCCTCAGTGGATTTTAATGGTATCCTGAAAAAGAGAAATGAGTAATAAATGAGTGTGCTGTCGAAAGGCCTCACTAACATGAGTATTAGGGAGAAGACAAGAAAAAAGGTGGGGTTTTTTCTTTCTAAGATTCTCTCTCACTGACTAAGCAACAGCGCTGTGAACGCAGTAAGCATGGGGCAAGGAGCACTGATGAGAGAAGACAAAAGCATCAGTGAAACTGCATCTACATACGGGCAACAAAAATAACCCAAAGCCCCAGACACAATCCTCAGGGTCTGCTCCTGCCGGAAGTCATCATCAATATGGATCACTACTGCTCTTGCCATCCAAGGGTGATCTGTATTGACTGTAGAGGCCTATACAATCCAAATCCATACGATGAATCTATTGCGCTTTGGTCCAATTTTCTCCAGCTGTGAACGTGAGTATCATTAATTAAACTTGGCAGTCTTATCACTTCTTGTACTGTTCTTTGTCCTTACACCTATTATTCATTTGTGTTTGTAACCATGTGAGTTAATTTGTTAGTCCTGAAAACTATGTTCGGGAATGGTAGCATAAGAAAGAACAGTGCTAGGGAAAGCAGGCTCGCACACAGTTTTAACTCAAGCTCTCATTCAGCTGCCACATGGAAATAAGTCATGCACTGAAAATATAATCACTAAAAGTTTATTCAATTTACATGAAATGGGAGGAGATATTAAGCATAAGTATAAACTATTATTACACCTTTCCTTTACTGATAAAAAATTGCTACACAAAGGGATTAGTAAATTGTCAGTAAAAAGTAATTTAGTTCATCCAACTGGCCTATTTCAAGAAAAGTATTGAAACCCAAACATCTTAACTCCTATCGTCACAGAATTTATTGTAAAGCAGCATATCTATGCAGGTAACAGGATGTACAAAATCAGACCCAAAATTAGGAAGGCTGCATACTACATTTACAGATATTGCCTCCAACAAATGCCACACTTCTTGTCTTCAAAAAAAAAATTTAAAAATCAGTTCAGATTCAAACTGGTCCAATGCCTTCAGTAAAACGATGTCACTCACCAGCTCCAGGCAATATTTTTATACCAATCTATACCAGTGTGCAGTAGGCTATGGCTCTCAGGTTAAATTCAGCCATAATTTACTTTCATTAAAAAAAATTATTGTGACACAGACATGCCCCTTCATTACTACATGTCTGCAAATGCTTTGGGGCTGGCATAAATAGTTGTACTAAAGGATATGTGCCCTGCACAGCCAAAATATTTTCTTTTTGGCTCTTTATAGAAATATTTGCCAGCTCTTACTGTAGGCCAATTACAATAATTCAATTTCTCCTACTCTGCTTTGTTTACAAAAGGGTGGATGATCCTTTCCTTTGCCATAAAAAAATGCTGCAGGATCACTAAACAAGATGGTAGGAATTCAACAATGGTCGTTATATTGCGTACAGTTGTCTTCAAAGTAGTTGTTCAGATTACCAGATGTAAGCATGCAAAATTGGTCAAAAAACTTTAAGAATTAACTGTTCCTTACAATAAACCAATATACATCAACAGTATGATTATCCCAGATATTTTTACACACACACACACACACACACACACACATATATATATATATATTCCCTTCCTTCTTTCCTTCTTTTCTCCTTTCCCTCATCTCAGTTGTTCCTTTCCTTCGAGTAATTTCTTTCCCTCTCACAGTATCTATTGTACCTGTTTAGTGAAGCTCTGTATCATTTCTAATGCCTTTTTAATTATTTTGTGTTCTCTTTAATTGTTTGATCAATCTTGCATCCTTACATCGGTAATCTGAACAACTTCATTGACGATTACAGTACGTAGTACAACAACCATTGTTAATTTTCTCTCATCTTGTTTTGAAATTCTGTATCTTTTTTACTGTTTTTGTGTTGTTTTATTTTTGTCTTTGTTGTTGTTACTTTGTTATTAGGTTTTTTCTCTTTCAAATAAAAATTTTTCAAATGCTGAAGGAAGTCTACTGTGTGAGGTGTAGAGCATACTGGAAAGCATACTTTTCATAAGAAGGAAAAGAAGAGGCACTTGCTCTTTCAGACTTTGAATATTGCTGTGTGAGTATAAAGGTTTTGTTATGGATTTAATTCTGTTCCTATAAAAAGTATGTATTAAAGCCTTAGCCTCTCTACAGCAGCATAAAATTTTATCTGGAAATAGAGTCAGTGTAGATGACGGCTAGAACTGACCCTGAGCCAATCTGACTGTGCTCCTTCCAGGAATGTAAAGATAGGCTGAGAAGAAAGTCATGTGAAGATGAAGGTGGGGCCTGCAATGGTGCATCTATAAACCGGGAACATCACATATTACCAGCAAATCACCGCCAACTAAGAATAAAATATGGACCAAATTTTCCTACAGGCAAAACAAAAATCAACTCTATCCATGTGTTGATCTCAGCCTTCCAGCCTCCACAACTCTGGCAAAAAAGTTATATGGATTAAAACAACCTGTTTGTGGTACACTGTTACAGGAGTCCAGTGAAACATGTACAGGTTTACTGCAGCAAATCTGTAATTATGAGGGAAGTAGTTTAGCATCCCGTGGGAGTCTCTAGATTATAGTTCACAGATTATACTAGGGTTCCCTCTTTGCATACAAAAACTTTCAAAACACTTTAGAGTTATATTCCTCTGGGGTCCCTTGAGAGGACACTCATCTTCTCAGGGTCCTTGCCCTCACCCCAGCAAAGAATGAGGAAGTGGGGTGCAGCTGGCTCAAAGGATGCAAAATGGGGAAGTCAGAAGTAAAAGGCATGTGGAGCAGAAGTTTATTTACTGTGTGAATGCAGGAGAATAGCTACCTACAGATTTTCAAGGTAAGGGGAAGCTCCAACGAGAATCTCAAAGTCAGGGGCACACTCTACTCATACTTTTGGAGGAAACTGGTTTCTAAAAATAATTGTTGCACTGATTGGTGTAATCTTGGCCAATCACAGTCTTAGTGTTTGTTTCTGGGTTGAAGAGGAGGTCAGTGGACTATAGCCACACAGTAAGTGAACTTCCTCAAGGACATAATGCACAATAAGCAGGTGGTCATTTTACAAACATCAACCACCCAGGTGATGCCCCAGAACATCACTGTCTACCAGGCTAATCTTTCCCTACAGTAGGTTAAAGACAGAGCCAACTCACTGACCTGACGTGACATACATGGAAAGACTGTACAAATTGAAGTCAGCAGAGATGTGGCTGATTCATTGAATCAGCCATTCTCAGAGCTGTGCACTTGAATTATTACCTGAGATTCTTAAAAACCCTCTTATTTCTTAAGTAGTTTTACACACTGTCTCAGTACTTGCAAACAGGCATCATAAATGATATGCCTGTAATCTCAACTTCAAATATTCTACTTTCTGCGCACATGTGCATAGTCACAGTACTTAGAGATTAGGTTCTTCTTTTTGGTTCCAAAGAGAAAGGAATTTCAGCAACAGTGCTGTTTGAGCCTGTGTGGAAATAAGAAGGGGAAGACTAGAGACAGAAGGTCAGGCATCGTGCACAGAGTGAGAGAGAAGGAGTCAGAGCCCTGACTGGTTAAGGCAGATACCAAGTATGACAGTCCAGTCTTTGTTTATGAGGTATGATAAAGTAGGACAGTAAATTTTGAAAAACAAATTTGTTATAAATGTTAATTAACATTTACCTAGTTTGGATGGAAATGATATTTATTATTATAGACAAAAATTTTAAATAAATAGGCTTTATTTTTTAAGAGTAGTTTTAAGTTTACGGAATAAATGACCCCAAAATAGAGTTATATTTCCCATACACCCACATACATGATTTCCCCTACTGGACATCTTGCATTTCCAAACGTGGTACATTTGTTTTAATTAATACAATAGATACAGTATTTATATTTAACCCATTTCCTGTTTGCACTTAGATTACTCCCAAAAACTGTCTTTGTAGCAGTAGCCCTAACTCTGCAATAATTTGTAGACTGCAGTTCTAATCTTACTCCTAAAATTTGCCACAAAGTATCTCATTTCTATTACTATACTTACATTACTGTTGTATATTGGTAACCTCTGGAAAGAGAATACATCATTCTTTTTATACCATTCTGTTTTCAGTAGCATTATTTCCATTTCCAAAATACAGTAATTCTCTATCACTGACAATTGACTCTGGCAGCAAGCTGCACTTTTTCATTTGTAAACAGGAAATGACATAGTTCACAGATTATATTAGGGTTCACTCTCTGCATACAAGATACTTTAAAATACTGTAGAATTGAAATGATAATAATAAAGTTATCATTTGTAGAAGAATTTCTGGGAATGTTTTGTCATATACATTAACTCATGTATGTTACCCTTTTGCTCTCAAAAATTTTAAATGTAGAAATTTAAAAAACAGAGGAATATTCAATAAGCAACATAAACTAGCAAGATTTTAAGTGTAAATATTGAAAGAAGGTCATCTGGCTGGCTGTGTACATTTTACTGTTCACATTTGCGTGTATATTATGGGACAGAGAACATCATGAGGTTACAGAGGTGGTTACATCCTCTAAGGAGGATGTAAGTAACAGCAAAATGTTATATGAGGAAATAGCCTTGACTTGACTCAAAGTCTCCATGCTGAAAATTCATGAGTCAATGAGATTTAAAATTATGAATTTAGCGAGAAAGTCAGGATCCCAAGTCAATACTTGTAGGGCTTATAAAATAATACAGTCCTCATGTCTTTCAACACCCACTCCCAGACTCAGAGACAAACATGGATAGTGAGCTGGGTGTGTGTGGTGTATCCTTCAGAAGTGCAAAGCAGATAAAGCCAGAGAAAAATTAAGCCATATGTATAGAGAAAAGATGAAGCATCTCTCAATATCAAGTCACTCTACTTTCAGGAAAAAAATGACTTAATGCTCAAGGCATGAACAATAATTTGATTTACAAATTAATACCACATGGTAATGATTCAAAGTGTATAGTACATGGAAAGGAATGAAGAGAATGATTTGTTTTTATTTTAATTAAGTTGATCCTCACCAGGTGATATTTCTTCTAATCCCACACGACTCTGCAAGCCTTTCTCTACCATGGCTCCCCTACACAAAGGCAGCAATGTTGCTTGCTGCCTGACAAAACCCTAAAATACTGTACCAAGAAATTGATTTATACAAAAAATTAAAATTTAACAATGAATTCATCATCTTTTTCTGTAATGGTATTAAAAGAACAGGGTTTTTAATGCTGAAATTACTAAACTGATTTGGTAACCTTGCCCCATAATTATGTAATCAGTAACCAAACAGGCTTCTCTAAGTTGCCATGTTCATGCCTTCTATTATCTCTAGTGGTTTCCTGTCATATTTCCATACCAAATCCTAACAGCTAATTCTCTGTCCAGTTCCGTGATATCATAACTTGTCCTTTACATGTCATTTGTCACTTCACCCAAAGCTATTAGTAGTTGCTCTAGATAGTATTTATACTTTTTTCTGTTAACTTCTTTTCACATTACAGATAAAACTTTTTCCTCTGAAAGGTTGACAGTCTCCTTAAAGACGTAGTGAAAGCTTACCTGCTTCTGGAAGCTTTTTGCAGTAAAACAATATGTGTGGGGGCAGTCTTCATTTCTGTATATGATACTTTTACTATGGTACTACCTGTGGATGATTTCCTTTAACCTCCATATTAGATTAGAAACCCTTCAAGGACAAGGTTCTTACCTTCTCTCATTTTGTGTTGTCCTCAATTCCCATCAGCTCCCTCATGAGAACTTTTAAATGTGTGCTGACTGCCTGACTTAAGTTTGCTTTCTTTCCTTGGAGTGTACTAAGCTCATCAGCAGCTGGCTGAGCACGCTGATTTGAAAAGCAGCTCCAATGTATACTGTAAGTGCTACATTTCATTTGGTGAATAACTGCTCCCACTTTAAAAATCTAAAGTACAGCATAAAAATAGCATATGACAAGGCTGACCATCTGGAAGTGGTGTTTGTGCATTACAAAGTGAGAAGACACTAAATCTTGAAGAGGACTCAAATTGGAGAGACCAGTGAAGTGTTTTGCCAACAGGAAGACGATTGCTTTTCTCAAATCGTGCTTTGTTGCCAAGTATAGGAATCCAGCTGTTATGTGAGATTTATATTCATTTCACTTAACTATAAATGCATCATGCATCATTTTTCTTTAATTACTCACATTAGTTAGGTAGGTGTAGGTGATGCACCGAGGTCTGGGTGTAATCAAAATGAGCTACTCTGATAAAAAGAAAGGAAAATATTTTTGTAGTCAATGGAGGAAAAAGTATGTTTATGTGAAAAAATAAGATCTTGTCACTGCAACAATCTAATTAGCATTAAAATCTCCTTCCTTAGCTAGGACTGAGAATTTTCTGATTATAAATAAAGTGATTTTGTAGAAGAAATCTATACCAATCTTTACACTCCTAATTACTTTTCAGTTTTTAGCCATCATATTCAGGGCATTCTGATGGGCGGCTTTATCTTCTGTGAGCATGCTTGCTTCCCTCTCCCCTGAAATCTCTGAAAAGCCTTCAATTTCCTGAATTTTGACTTGAGAATTCTTGGCAAGATTTTCCAATCCCCTATTAACTTCTTCTGCCCTCCCTAACATAACTTATATCTTATATGAGTTACCCATCTAATTTTCTATTTTGAGTACTTTCAAGATTTTTCTCAAAATATTCCATATTCTCAAAGTAGTCTCTCTTCCATCCATTGTATTTGTAAGCAATTTTTTTCCCTTATTAGAAACTTTACTGACATCATGCTCATTTCCTTATCCTAATGGTACCTGCCTCATCAGAATGTCTCCTTATGTCCATCCAAGGATTTTCATTAAGTATATTTAACCCCTGTACATTTACATATAATTTATTCTTCAGTGAATTATTGAAAATGTAATACAGCTTTATTATTCTGATGTTCATTACAATCCAATTTTATGGAGTATAAGGGCTATACTAATACTCCTGTTCTGTAAATACTGTTAGTGTCTAGAATAATGCCATGTACAAAGAAGTTAATAATGATCATATTACATAATTAATCTAACTTAATACATCTCTAGTGTTATTTTCCTCCAATATCCCTTACAGCTATTACAAATTCCTGCAAGTGCAATGTTCCTACCAAAATCTGATTTTGACTTCTTCAAATGGCTCAGGAATAATTATCCTATCAAACATTATTATGTACACATTACCATAGGTACACCATTCTATAAGCATCTAAGATTTTTATTAATCACTATAATTGCCATATTGCATTGAACTGCCTCAGCAGCTTGCTATGGATGGTACTGCAATAAACTCTGTCTGTCCTCCAACCACTTTGATTCTCAAGATTCTTAAATTTAATCTTTACACCAAAACCAAAAAAAAAAAAAAAAAAAAAAGGGCTAAAAGAGTAAAGGGGCTGGGGATTTAGCTCAGCGGCAAAAGCGCCTGCCTGGCAAGCGCAAGGTCGTGAGTTCAGTTCCTGGTACCAGAGAAAAACCAAAACCAAAAAAAAAAAAAATTTAATCTTTACATAACAAATATACTCACTTTCACGGTCTTAAGATAACTTAAATTTCTCAGCCTTTCCCTTGAGTTTCGATATAGTATTTTTCTTGACCAAGTCAGTACATTAATCTAAGATTTGTAGATAATGTAGCTTTTAAGTATACTGAATGAGACAACAAGGTACATATGTGTAATAAGATGGGTGGAGTTAGAGTTTCTGTAAATGATTATCTTTTTAATGACTGTTGCACAGGGAAATAATGTTTCTAACTTTTTTTAAATTAAACTTTCTTATAATAATTCTTTCTTTGAGACAACGATAAGCAAAACATCAAATAATAAGGGGATAACTTAGCTAATTAAGGCTTCAGTGAAGATTAACCTGGGTCAGTCCAATATTTTCCCTTATGTAAGAATTTACTTTAAATTTTGCAATAAGAAGAGTGCTATGATTTAACACCTAAGTATATAATTTGTCCATTCACTATGTCTCTCAGTAAGAGAACAGATAAAGCTAGGTTCCATGAACTTGTTTTGAGCCTAAGAAACCCTCACTATCTCTGTCTGTTTCTCCCTCTCTTTTAAACATTCTATTTTCCTAGTTCAGAAGTCAATAGTAATGAGCCCTCTCTGAATATCTGTGCCCTGAAAACAAATATTCTAATGGCAATAACTTGCCATGCATTTGTGACAAAAGATCCCTCCTCTTATTTTTCATGAATATATTTGTATATGTATCTTTGTTCCCTCTTTTTAAATTATATTTCTTTAAATTATTGAAAATATCATAAAAAATACTATTGAAGAATTTCAAGCTCTTTTCATCTAATATAAGAATTGTGCAATAAAAGTCAACCCCACAAATACAAATGCTTTAAAAAAAAAAAAAACAATGTTTAAAGTTTACAAAATAGAATTTTGAAGTGCATGTTTCAAAAAGGTCATACAAAATCTTATAGACGGCAATGTGACTTTAAGAAAGACGTGCCATGTATGGTTTACAAATTACTTCATGGGATGTTTGCAGATCTCAAGAACAGCAATTCTGGTTGGCTTAACAAGTTTCAGCAATTACCTTACAGACGCAGTACCAGTGAAGAAAGTTCAGTTCAATTTCTGCAAGCACTAGTCCAAATGAGAACTGCAAGCAAAGCAATGAGTAGTGATTTTCCCCCAAGTTCTTAATGCTTTAGGCAAAGGATTCAATCCTAAGGACTGTGCTAGTGAGAAAAGGGAAGAATACTGAGCAGTGGATAGTGATTTCAGAGGATGCTGCTGGAGGCACTGGGCAAAAGAAATACCACAAAGCAAAAGCAAAAACAAAGGGGCACCTGGGAATAATAAAGCGTAAGTGAGGTTATCGATGAAAAATAATATTTTTACAAAATGATAAATGTAGGGAAACACTTTGATCTCTTGAGACACAAAAACATTTCAAAAGAAGTCCTCTGATCTTCCGAGGACTGCAACTATTAATAACGTACTTTGGAATATTTAAATTATTGTTACTGGTTTGCTGATACTGCTAGTTTTTGCTTTAAAATGGCTTTTGGGTAAGTAGCAATCTTCCATTTAGAATCTGTCTGCCCTGCTGACACTCTCTGATCACATTGCTTACTCAGACCAGGTGTTTCGTGAAACCAGCTTTAAGTGCCAATAACGAAGCACCTCAGAGGCGCGATGTCTCAGCACAGATGTATGTAGTTTTGAAGTACAAAGTCTCTGGTGTGCTCAAATTTGGAAATTTAAAGCAAAGAGCAAATAGTTTCCTTGTGTAATGTTAATGTCCTTCTCTTCTTCTTTAGAAAATATGTGGACTTCATGTGTTAGAAATGGATGTTATTTTCCCTGCATTACGGCACTGTGCGAAAGATCTGTGAGGCCGTGAAGCTTTTATTCTCATTACACCGTATATTTGGATGCACTAAGAAATAGAAAATCCTTCACTGGTGCAGACTAAAAGATTTTCATTTCATCTGGAGGGGAAATATGCCAAAGTGGCTGAAAATAATTCAAGTAATTGATAAAGAGCTGTACTCTAAGGAGCCTTTTGGTGTAATTTGATTTTGTGCCTTTTAGGGGAGCAAGTGAGATGTGATTCTATCTGCCCCTGGGATACAGGAGGTTTTAAACATTACAGAATCCTTCAGGTAGATGATAATGAACTACAGTGTCAAAAGACAATCTAGAGTTATGATATCCTTAAGATATAATAATCACAAGGAAGATAATGCCCAATTGAGTTAGAAAAAGTCTCTTACTGTATATTGTTTGTACTTTGACATAACCGTGAGAAAACAGCCTTCTTTAAAAGCCAGGTGCTCCTCTGCCTAAAAAATCATAGGATTACTGCTAAATTCCATAAATATGGCTGATAATAGAGGGTGAAAATACCCAACACAGTCAGCATCAACCATATATCGATGGATACTCGTGGCATTACAAGACAAGGATCCTACTTTCCTGAAGTCCTAGCTAAATTTGTGAGGCAGCCAAGTTTGTTTTGGCACACTCCCATGGAAGTCCCCTCCGTGCATATCTTGGATCTTCTTCAAAAAGGGCCTTAAATCTATTCATTTCTAAGCTATACCTCCTGTATTGCAAAGGAAATAACAGCTCTACATGTTGCTTTATTCTGGAAGATGCCAATTTCTTCTATTAATTACAGTACTGGAGTTTTAAATGTATTTTATTCAAGAAAAAATTATATCTTTGTATGTCTAGAATTTGATGGCAAAATAGGCTTAGATTGTATTAACATTATCACATTTGAGTTGCCTATCCAAATTGAGTTATCTACTTCAATACTGCGAGTACTTTACAGGTTACTTAAGCATTAAATATGCCAAATTTCTTTCCTCTTATTCACCCATAAAACTAATGAATAAGAAGAAAAGGTTACAGGAGAAACCTCTAGGACAGAGGCACACATGAGTAACACAATTTATTAGTGTCTACAAGTATTCTCCTAGCAGCAGACCATAGTAAACAATAGGGATCCTATTCCTGACTCTCAAACTTTAGCACATAACCATATCACTTCAGAGCTTGTTTAAAAACAAACCACTGTGTACCACTCCTAAAGTTCCTGGCTGGGAAGGAGGACAGACAGTTGCATTTCAAGCACATTTCCTATTGTTTGCCTACCAATGGACCACCCAATAATTCAAAAGTGCCATCCTCATAACTGTTGTATTTCACATCCCCCATCACACAGGACCATACAAAAAAGACATGTGTAAGTTTCAGAAGTCCCAATATATATCTAAGAACAAAATTGTGTGTTCATATTTTTATGTAATTTGATACATGAAGTATCCTAATTTTTAAAATTTGGTTAAATGTTAAGTTAGAACTTGTGTAATGGTAGACAGGCTGAATTCCACAGAAGACTGAAGAACTCTATTTAGGGCAAATGCAGTTTATTGAATTTTAGGCCGGCCACTGTATGTCCTCAGCTAACAAATTGGGACCCATTGGCCCTCCGCTAATCTTTGTTCCACTCTTAAATATGTTTTGGGTTTTCACGGTTACAGATTGGGATGTTACATCGCTGACTCCAGTGGCCATATGGTTTTCCTCTTATTCCATGGGACCCAGGTTACATTCTGGTCACATATCTAGCCATGATAGATGTTTCTCACATTATGTTCTGTATGTCCCCCTTTCTGATAACCATACATTTCCTTTATGGTTACAATGTTTATCTAGGGCCAGGGAAGGAATGAAACAACTCAGGCAGGGTCACAGATGGTTATCTAGGCCTTGGTGTTCCTTATCTGGGGAGACATTCCCAGGCAGAGTTGACTGCAGAGTTAGTTTTTACAGTTTCCCCAGGAAGTTTCCCAGGACACATTTTAGGCCTTTGCTAAAGGCCTAAAATTCTATCTAAAGGCCTATTCTATCTAAAATGATATGCTAAGATTCACTGTCCCCTACACTTGAAAGTCCAGGATCAGGGCTTCCAGTTTCAGATGAAATGGCTGATTCACTTCTCCGTGTTTAATATTGTTTGTATTAATATTAAACTGATTATTATATGTAAATCAAAGGAAGGGAAAAGAAGGTGTCTTGATTATTTTTCTCTCATTGCAGAGACAAAATACCTGACACCCAGATATGGAAGGAAATGTTTATTTAGCTCACAGTTTGTGGAAGTTTTAGTCCATAATCAGCTGGCTCCAAGGTAGGGTGGTGAGGCACAGGAGCAATAGTTCAAGGTGGCAAAAGACAGCAAAAGCAACAAGAGCACAAGGGGAGGAGGAAGAGGGAGGGAACCAGCCTTTTTCCCTCCATTATATTGTACGCAGGCTACCCGACCAAGGGTAGGTGTAGAACTCGTACCCATAGTCCCAGCATTAGATCGCAAATCAATCACAAATTCTAGAAGCCTGCCCCCATGTCTGCACAGGGCTTTGAGGGAACATCTAGACACAAACCATAATAGCAGATTAGATGGGTATCTTTGGACTCATGGAATGACATAGCAGTTAGTTCATTCATTTTCTATTGTCCTCAAATATCCCAGACTGTGTGTCGGAGAAGCAGCCACCCAAAAATACTAATGGATGCTGCTATGGTTTATATATTATTTAAATGTGCCTCCCTCGTGATTATGTGTTCGAAATTTGGTCCTCTAAGTGCTAATATTGGGAAGTGATGGGACCTTTAAAAGATGGGTCTACACATATATGAAAAATTATTCAACATCTTTAGCCATTAGAGAAATGCAAAACAAAACTATATTATTAGTCAATCTCACCCCGGTCAGATGGCTATAATCATGAATGCAAAACACAGTAAACACTGGAAAGGATTGTGTGGGTGGAAGGGGTTTCTGAATTGCCTGTGGGAATATTAATCTGTACAGCTACTATGGAAATCAGTACAATGGTTCCTTAAAAAGTTCAAGTTAGAACTATGATAAGGCCCAGATATAACACTGAGACACTCATCCCAGCCTCCTACTCTCCCTACGGTGGTGTCAAAGTTGGAATCTGCCTGGGGATAAAAAGTCTCCTCTCTTTATGTTGTCACTGGAGACCACACAGGTGCTTGGAGTTCTACCTCCCCAAGTAGAAGTAGTGAGGTGTCTCCTTCTCCTCCCTACCAAAGTGTCACCAGCAGAACCCAAGTAGGAAACCTGGACTTTTTCTACTTTCCAGCAGTAATAAGTCCCTTCCATGGCCTTAGAATGTCTTCATGGGGAAAATTAGGGTGGAGTCCCTCACGCAAACTTTAGGGTCAGCATAGGTCTACTTTGGAGCCAGTTCTTAATCACACTCAATAAGAAATCACACTGCCTAAGAGCACAACACAAACCAACCTGGACTTCTACACTCATTTGGTGGTAGTGAAGTGGTATGGGGTCACGTTTTGCTCACCAGCATGAAAACCCAGAATACAATAAATTAAATCACTCATCACTTTTGATTGTTAGTTGCTCCTCTGCTTTGGCACTGGAAAACCAGAGAGAAATATTCTATTAAAGGTTCCTATAAGAAATAATTTACCATTCTGTGCTAGATCTTGACAATTTCCTCTTCTAGGAAGGAATCTACTGGAGGAAAGAGGATTTCTACTGGAAGAGTAGCAATACAGAGGCAATTTGTCCCAAACATTTTTAATCTGTGTTTTGTTCACTCCACAGATGAGGAACACATGGACACAGAAGGTCAAGCCTATATTTTATTAATTTTACTTATGCAAAATATATCAAATCTAACATACATTACAGCTTTAGACAGACAGATATATACATAGATATATGTATATATAGAGATTTAGATATGTTGACTGTATCATAGCTCATGTAAAAAATACTATTATCAAATTTAATAAACTGTTAATACTCCAGCAAATTTTCTTAGCCCTATGAAACTGAACAGTCTTCTAAATACAAATCTTCCCTTGCATATTTATGGAGTAAACTCTTCAGGGCTATAACAAGTTTTAAGTATGAGGAAAATCAATTTGCCCCTTGATTTCCACTTCCTTGTTCTTTCCCTTTCTTTTCTTTTTGGGTTTATTTTTTCTGTTTAAAAGCTCACTAAATTGTCTTGTCTACCTACATAAGTATCAAATTCCGCTGTTGTGTTTTTCAGACCCTGCTATATTTATCCACCAGGGAAATCTGCACTTGAAATGGTGATGTGAAGAGACGAGGACATCAGGGAGAAGATGTGTGGAGGTAGGCAAGCATTGATCAAGGAGTAGAGTTAAACTGTGGAAATGAAGTGAACAGGACCAGCAATCGCTCTACAGCCAGATACAGCTAGTGACTGGAGGAGAAATAGCAGACAGGAACAGAGGCTGCAGATTTATCATGAATACAACTGCTCGGGGAAATCTGGCGAAATATCAGGCAGCTTTCTTCCAGCTCTTTAAATATTTTCTTTAATTAGAAATAAACCTGCTGACAAAATAGGTTCTAAAACTTCACTTTCTGAACCTCAATAATTTCAAAGAATCCCAGATTGGTAAAAACATATCAAGATTTCAAAATCAGAGCTTCCCCCACTCAAAAAAAAAAAGGCCTGGTAGGGAAGTAAATTACAGTCTTTAGTTATGGCTACTCCAGACTTTCCAGGCTTATTTCTTCTTCAGACAAATTCCATTCCCCCAGAAGCTACTCTATCAAGAGCTTCTCAACCATGCTATTAATGTGAAAATGAAAAATCTGCTTTACAGAGGCAGCACTCCTGGGAAGTAGTATGCTGGCTCAGTGAGCTTCTAAGACTCTTGATTACCTGGAATTCCTGAAGCTTCTGCAGTTGCTAATGTGCCTCTTGCAAAATAATGAGATTTCAGCCTTTTCCAAGCATAGTGGCTTTGCTTTTCCTTAGACAAACTCTTGCACACATTTTACATTTCTAACTCCAGTTTCCTCTGGCCTTCCTCCCAGCGATCCCTCCTTGCATTCTACCTGCCATTTGCTTTTAATCTAAAGACCAAAAATAGCAATAATTATTCTATCAGATAGCAGGTGATGTTTCCAAATATATAGTAGAGGAGGGATGTTCTTCTTTTACTATTCTAAGTTGAAATAGTATGTTGAGAAATTCAAAATAGAGGATTATATAATTTAACTTTTAAAACTATCAAAAAATTATTAAAAGAAATATGTGGGTTAGGAAGATTCTTATTTCATGGTAGCTAAAGTTTGCTAAGGTAGCTTACCTTGATAGGAGAAAAGGGAAAGTTTTTACTGAATTCTAATATTTGTAGTTTTCATATCTTACCATGCTAAACTTTCTTTCAACATATTGGGCAAAAAATACCCCAAGACAAAAATACAACCTTAATGTCTGAAAGCTCTGCCAAGGCATAGCATTTTCTTTGAACTTCTATTTTTGGGGCTTCTTAAAAATTTCAAATTTTTTCCCTTGATTTTAGAATGTTTGATGTTACCCTAGCAGATGTCATGAATCTTAGAAGGATATATCTTCACACACATGAAACTGCTTTCACTTTGAGCATGTCTCCTAAAAGGAAATTCAGAGCCTGATGTTCTAACATTCATATATACTTAAGGTTTATAAGAATAATCAGAAAAAATAGCTTTGCTTTCCTCTTTTAGAGAAAATTTCTTCATTTCCCTTTTGGTGATTTCCACCATGCTACCTCGAGTATAAGTAAAGTCAAATTTATAATTAGACGTGTATTGAACACAGTAAAATGTATTTTTAATATGGAAATGAGTGTAGATTTGTTAGCAAAAATCATCACACTGAATTTGATAGCCTGAAAAATAGTATGGAAAATGATAGGTCAGTGTTAATGTCTGATACTGAAAATATTCTACTCTTTCTTTTAAATTAGGAATCTGATAACCTAAATTCCAATGTGTACCAATCATAAAATACACATGATGGTTATATTAAGATCTTTAGAATGTTAAAAGTTAGACTTCTAATTCCATTGTTGGCTGAGTAACTAAATACAACTCATATTTTTTACACAAACTGATGCCGTAACCCTTCATAATAGCGAGAGAACTGTTTTCCATGTAAATTCATTTTCTAGAAAACTGAAGCTTGTAGTACCATAACATTGTTAAATTATTAGCTTGCATAAGTGTTGTACTTCCAGTTACAAGACCCAGATAACTGCTATCAGTTGCTATAAGTTTTTTAATGACAATTATAAAATACAGATATACAAAGGTAGATTATTCCTCTATGAGAAAATATATTAGGCAATTTCCCTGGCACTGAGATACAATACTGGACATCCACACTGTAAAGGAGGAAAGGGTTAATTTGGTTCATGGTTTGGGGGACTAAGTCCGTAGCTGACAGCCTCAAATCAAAAATACAATGGTATACCAGAGGAAAGATGCTTACTTCATGGTGGCTGAGAAATAAAGTATGGGAACCATGCCTGAGAGGAAAAGACATGGGAACAGATAGGGTACTCAAGGTCACTCCTTCATGACAGTCCCAGAAATGTGTTTCACTAATCTTGTGTGTGGCTCCCAAGCCAACAGAGTTGACACAATCAAGTGTAGCCATCACAGTAAACTTAAATTAATTCACTATTTCCCATTTCTGAGGATTAAGAAATTTTGGTCTTGCAAATTGTGTATTGGACATGATCATTTCCAATTTAATTTAAACTTTTGAGATCACCATGCAGTTAATTCAGTATATTCTCCCTCCTTGGCCTCGCCTTCTCCCTACATGTTTAGTTTCAGGGAAGGTGGATGCAGCGTAATACTACATGGAGGGAGAGCATGAAAGGCATAAGAAATGGAAGAAAGTAAGTCATTTCCATCTGCTGTTTCCTACGCTAAGTTTACTTGATCCACATTCATCCTCTGAGGTTGTCTGAGTTGCTGTCATAAACTTGTCTTTTTAGTTTATTCAGTCTGTATCCACTTTACTCTAAATGGATCCATTTCAATAATCTTAGCTGTTTTCCCCGTGCAGTGCTGAGATCTATAAACCAGTACTACGTGATGCTACTCTAAGGCCCATAGTCAGTGCTACTAGGATTCTTAGGTGTCATGGTGAACATGAAGCTTCTCTGTGATGCCTGCTCTTTTCCCTCACACAGAAATCCAACACACCGAACGCCAATCATATCTTCTCCAATTTCCCCCAAACTTCTGTTGGTCTCTTACCGGCTTGGGAGCTCTTACATCGCCATGAACTTCTCTTAACCTTGGTTTATTCTATATCTTGTCTGAGATCTCTAGCCTGGTGTTCTTGCTGTTTTAAAATAAATATTTCAAAATAAAAATAAGTGATTCTTTACCAAATATCTGATCATAGCAATAAATACATTGGAGGTTTCAAACTAGTAGTCTGAGCTATTTATGACTAAAAATCAATTTTAATCATGTCTTTTCAAATGAGGTTTTTTTGCAAGTCTATTTTTGATTCTAATGTCCTAATATAATGCCTTACTCTACCATACATCAGAGTGAGCAAGTGACTTATGCTCATGTGTAAATTGTGGATTAGAACAACATCTGTCCATAAGGTAGTTCCAGGGAATCAGTAAAATAATTGAAGCGTCTCCAACAGAGCCTAAATGTAGATGCTCAATAAATATTAGACACTGTTTACAAATTATTAACTCTTCAGAGGACTTCTTTGAGGCATACTGAGTATCCACTTCTGAATAATGCCACATGGGTTTGCTACTTGAGTCTTCTAATTATGCTTTGTTGCTAATCCCCAGTTTTTTAAGCCTTGGAAATCAGGCAAGAGAAATAGAAACTAGGGCTGGGGATTTAGCTCAGCGGCAAAGCGCCTGCCTGACAAGCACAAGGTCGTGAGTTCGGTTCCCGGTACCGGAGAAAAAACAAAAAACAAACAAACAAAAAAAAAAAAAAAAAAAAAAAAAAAAAAAAAAAAAAAAAACAAGAGAAATAGAAACTAAAGAGGCAAAGAAGTGGGCTTTGGAGCCCAGGGTATTAATACAAAAACATTAGGGCAGTTTGGAGCCAGAACTAGGGCTAGATGATGCCTCTATCTTGTTCATCATAAAGTCTTCATTAAATTTGATTCTTCAAGATATTCCATATATCTTGATTACTGATATATTCCATATATCTTGATCTTCAAGATATTCCATATATCTTGATTCCATATATCTTGATTATATATCTTCCACATATCTTGATTCCATATATCTTGATTTTTTTACACCATCTTATGTTTTAGACCAAACGTACAATAATCTCACCCTAATTCCCATCCTACATTAGGAGGACTAAGTAGAACCAGAGTGTTTTAGAAACTTTCTGGTCACTGAGACACAAAGCCCCCACACCTACAACTTAAAGAAGGAGATTTTACTTGGCTCACAGTAGGGAGAGCTTTCAGTTCAAGGTTGGCCAGCTCCAAAGAAAAACAGCACAGTGAGGGGTGCATGGTAGAGGAGAGCTGCTCACAGTACGTAATTCAGGAAGCAGAGAAAATTAAGGGAGGAACCAAGGAGGAAGATAAACCTCTCTAATCTCTGTTCTCCAGTGACCCTACTTTTCTGACCAGGCCTGAGCTACACATAAGGGCAAGTCAGCTCTGAACCCTCATAGCCCAATCACATTCAAGTGATCCATCTTTGAAGTCATGAAGTTTGTTTTTGGAGGGAAGAGGGGCATCTAAATATAAGCCATACCGTTTTGAACCGGCGACTCACTCCTGGCCTCTTCGTTCCCCGGAAGGAGGGCTTCCGGCACACAGGGAGCCACAAGTGGGGAGTGCCAGTCTTCCGGCTGGCTAGCTTCCTGCCTGATGGCTCCCGGATGGTGGGCCCCCAGCGCATGGGGAGCCATGCAGCGGTGAGCGCTGTTGCGCCCCGGCCCGTAGGCCGGCGGCCGCCGCTCAATTGAGAGCTATCATGACACAGAAACAGTGACACAATTGGCCCACCATGCACCGACTGCAGTTGCCCACCCATGGATGTGTGTGAATCATTGAAACCTTGAACAACCCCTGGGAATATGTGCCATGCAACGGGCCACTCTTGCTCCTGCCATTGGGAACCAGAAAGGTCCAGAGCTAGCGGAGGAGCAGCAGCTGAACAAGGACTCAGAGAACATGAGAAT
>NW_004955407.1:10516724-10545716 GCF_000276665.1 Chinchilla lanigera
CAAAGTATAGTACAACAACTCTTGATAATCTCCTACCTCTTTTGTCTGTAACTCACTATTATTTGTCTATTTGTTTTCCTGAGAAACTATTTTGTAGATAACAATATGTAAAACAATAACCATTGATAATTTCCTACCATTTTGTCTGAAAGTTGCTAAGTCCCCCCATTATTATGTGATCCTTCTTTTACTCTTTAAAATAAAATAAACAAATAAATAAATAAATAAATAAATAAATAAATAAATATAAGCCATACCACAGAGTGGATCAAAAAAGGAGCCTTTTTTTTTTAACAGGACATATCAGAGCAACAGTTGCAAGAACAAATAACAAGAAGTTGATATAAATGAGCCCACTAGGATTGGGGTAAGAAAGAAGTATGTGGTGGGCTGAAGTGTGTGGAAATGAATACTTGGAAATCTAACTCAATTCAAATTCAGATTTTTAAAGACAACCAAATAAACTAAGATGTGAAATTTTGTGAGCTTTGCTTAAAAGATTGGCCTTGCGTTCACCTAAAGTCAAAAGATACTAGGTTTTGATTTTTTCCAATTTGGTTTTTCCAGTTGAATTTTGCCACGGTTAATGGTATTGCTAAATCCTCCAGAATGCTGGACTTGGGAACACGCCTTCATCATTGCCAAAGCGTATCCTTGTGTATCTTCCATGTACTCTTCAGATAAAACATTGCCAGATCTGTATTTAGTATTAATGTTTTTCCTCTATTCACTTCCTATTCAGTGTCTCATATTAGGGACTAAAAAAAAATCAGTTAGGCAAGCTGTAAGATTTATTTTGAAATAAAAAGAGTGGTTCTAAGTGAAAAGTCAATGTATTTCCTGTAGATAAATCTGCACATATTTTAAAGCAAAAACCTTTTAAACCAAAAACCTACTTGACAGATAAGGTGCTATCTTAAGAAGGACATGAACAGCTTCGAAGTGATTCATTTCTAAATTCAAATATCAGCTCTCCTGTTAATTAAGAAATACTCATAGAAAAATTTGTCTTATTTTCCCCATATTTTTCATAAAACATAGCACCAAATAGTCCCATCTCATAATGTAACTGGATAAAAAACAGAGTAGAAATAAAATGGTTTGTATATATTCAATATTAGCATTTAGCATTATAATTATTTAGAGAAATGTTTCACATACTTTCTCACCTCTTTGCCATATTGCGTATTGATGAATGTGTTGAACAAAGACTACAGAAAAGGAATATGAATGACCTACTATATATGATTCTGCATAAAAGAGGTAGATAATTATAGGCAATTCTATATTTGGTGTCCTAAACTGTGACTTCAAACAAATCATGTGGAAAAAGCAAAATATGTTTAAAGTGCATAATTACTCCTCAACTTTTCCATTGTAAGGATTATGTTGTTTTTAGCCTTTCTTTTGAGAGTAAAAATCATTGTTTAATAAGTATAATTTTCCAAAGGTACTATATATTATTTGTTGAGTATTACATTTCATCCATAAATTCACTGGTGAGCCCTTTAAATCATAAAAAGACTTATAAACAAATATTCACTAAAAGAATCTAAAGTTCAAAGTATACCCAATTAGAATTCAAAGAACAGATGAGTTTTTAAATGCAATTTTAAACTTGGAAAGAGAATCTATCAGGAGGTAATTGATTCTACAAAAGAGAAGTAATGATTGAAAATATTCTGTCACAAGAGGTTCCTCTGGAATATAAAAATGCATGGAAAAAGCAATAAGTAGGTTACACATTTGAGAACACATTTGATAAATAAAGCTTTGTAGTGTATTCATTAGCAAACATCAGGAATCTCTAAAACAGTATGCGATTATTCAAATATGTTTTTCTTAAGCAATACTCCAAAGAGAATAGTGGTGTGGCAAATAAATGTATAATCAATTAGAAGTGTCTTCAACTACATGAGCGCATATTATTGCATGTCTTGTTATACCAGTGACATTCCAGCCCCATGCAAACACAGGAGCTGATTTTACAAGCTACATGGTGTTATGTTTCCATGTATTAAAAGAACAAGATGAAGCACTCAGAGGGCAACAGACAACCAAACTTGCCTAGGCAGTTATAAATCTTGATAGAACAATTCTTGAATAATTTGAAAGGATCGGGAACACTGATATGACTGAAATATATTTGTCTCTGGTCTTTTCCCCCTGAATTTCTAAGGTCACAGCAAATACTTATTAAAATCAGAAAAAAAAAAAACACTGAAGAGAGAATATTTGGCTAATATGTTAAAAACTGAGACTTTATAAATAGATTCCCTTGGAAGATTTAATATGTCAACTGTCATTTTGTGTTCCCAAATCTTCTCTTTTTTGTGAACTAATCTTATACTGATCTTCCTATTTTATGGTGTTTTCTTTGCTCACCAAAGGCTTTGCCCTTGCTCTAATCAACCCTAATATAAGCACTCTAGTTATGTTGTTTAGAAATGTTGTAACTATTAAAATATAAAAGGGTTTCTTCCTCTCTTAACCTTCAGTCCGTCTGCATACCTATCTCCTGGCCAAACCAATCCTCTTGCCTCATCTCCTTTGGCCTCCACAGTCCCTGTTCCCGATTCAAAAGACTTCATTAAATGTGACTTGGAATGCTGTACCAATGTCTTCTTTAAGGGAAAATATACTAAAGAAGTAGATATAAATAGATGTATAAAATCATATTGGAGAAGCTCAGAAGTGCTGCACTCAAGAAAAGCACTGCGATTGACAAGCAATTTAAGCTGGAGTGTGAAAGGATGCAGAAATAACAAGATTTGCATGAAAAATATTGAGATCATGAGAACATCAAATTTAAACGAAAAACTCATGTGCCTCATGATTTAATCATGAGGGCTTACATTACTGTTATAACTTTCAATATCCTTGGCTTTTGAAAATAGTTCTGTAACAAGGGTGGAGTATATCTGTCCATACAGACCACTAGCATTATTTTATCCACTCAGCTCATTATGATAAAAAATGGATTTACAAAAATCTTAAATTAATATATATGGTAGGGATCCCAGTCATTAACTATGCCTCTGTCCTTATTTTCCTTTGGAATAAACTTAAAGCAAATGAACAAAACTAAGCCAGATTAAGAAATAATCCATTATGTTATCAATTAAGGCTAACCAACTCGCACAAATCAGGAATTTCAGATTGATGTTAGCATCTGCTGATCTTGTGAAAATGTTTAAAAATTAGGCGGAAGCAAAGATTGAGATGCTGTCCATATAGAAGTTTAAAAAACTCCATATTGACCTGGTAAGTTTTGAACCAGGCAGCTGACACAGTGCAGGTCTTATTTTCCTTTCCCTTTTATTTTTTATGGCATAATAGGCGGTCTGAAAATCTAGTTGCACTTGTTATCTCAGAGGAGAAATGCAGTTCTGACTTCTGTTTATACTTTCATATCATACTGTATTGCTGTGAACCCGGATGGCACTTCCAGTGGGACGCCATGTTTAGCCCGTGAATGAGAAGACTGTCACAATCAAAAGTGCTGCAGGCACAAACAGATTTGAAACAATCTTCCTACTGACTGGAAGAAAAAAGGCTGGTTCTGAAGATCATTAAAGGTCCTATTGATGTGGTTTCGGGGGCACACATTTAGATTTTCAAATGTGTTTTACATTTGGAACAGTTTTACTCGCATTAAAGCTCAGCTGCCTTCCCTGAGAACTCTCCTTCTTGTCATCATCTGCAGAAGCTTTCACAGAGAACTTACTGTTCCAGCTGGGAAGGAGGTGGGAGAGGTGGGGAACGCAAAGCAGGCGATTGAACTCCCTCTTCTGATTCAGAGAAGCCAGGATCACCTGCTCGGCAACATTCTGCAGAGTGCGAAGCACAGACATGAAAGGGGCCACCTGCAGTGTCCCAGAAAGAAAAAGAAAAAAAAAACTTTTTGGCATTTAAATGTGCAGTCTCTGATTTTAAAAAGTAAAAAGGCTTTCTGTAGTTATAAATTATATTGAAATTAATTGAGTAGCCAAATTGCCCTATCATTTCTCAGTTTGTGTGTGTGTGTGTGTGTGTGTGTGTGTATCTGTGTGATAGTACTCATCTGTCCCGGAAACATTTTGTCAACCTCTTCATCTTCGGACATATTGCTATGCAAGGTTTCATTGAAGGGATACATCTCCATGCAGCATCTTCTCATTGACATTTCATCATGGATATTGCCAGGGCCTTTTCATCAGGTAACGCTCAACCACTGACATTTCATCAAAACTGCTGGCCGTGGTGATCACAATTCAGTGCTGGCAGTTAGAATACTAAACTCTTTAATTACATTATTACACATGCAGTTAAGTTTTAAGTTCTCAATGTAAAACTATCCCTGTGAAAGGAAAGAAGACGCTGCTATCTTTCTACTCTGAATCTTGTAATTGTGTGAGCTGCACTTAGCTAAAATAGTGTGTATAAAATTGTGCCACATCAAAATGTTTCACAAGGCCATTTGAAAAGCAATAGAGCCTGCATATCTGCATTTCAACAAGTGTTCCCTGGGATTTTAAGCAAAGAACCCTGTTACAACTTTGGAGGTGGTGGGAGAGATGGATAATGTAAAACTAAATTTTCTACCTTCTGTCTTTACCAAAAAAAACTTAAAGAAAGCACATAGCTCTTCCAATTTATTCCAGCATTCAACTGTTTTCAATCTACTTTACAAAAGAAAGTAGAAGTGGGAGATACATTCATTCCTTACCTAACCAATTAGTTGATTCTATAATTGTGACAAAGTTATTAGCTAAATGATATGCAAATGACAGTTTAATCTATTCTTAACTTTGAAAAAAATCTTTGTTAGTCTTTAAACTTAAAATTATGGCAGATTTTTAGAAAAATTCAGACAATACTGTTGAAGTAATCCTTCAAAATTCTTCTTTGCCCAAGTCCCCCATTTTCATTTCCTGGTGCTTTAAAACTTAGTTACATCAATGTGTATCCTTCCAAATTCTTTTTTCTTTTAATCTCCAAAGATTTTCCATGAGCACTTCATCTCATAAGGTCTTCCTACGCTTTCCATATTTACATTTCCCCCAAATGCTAGATGAATCACATATCAAGATTCATTCAGCTGCCATGTTGACTCTCAGCCAGCTTCTGCTGGTGCATGACTGGAGCCCAGGAAGGAATGGCTGTGGGCTAAACTGGAAACCAGGAAGATTGTGATGTACATATGTGTTCCCACAATTTCAGACTTTGCTACTTCTTCTTTATTTCATAGTCTTTATCCTCCTGGTATTTCCTTAAACACATGAGGGTTTTCTGCTTCCTCGGGTAACTTTTCTGTTCTTCTCTTTCACTTTCCATTTATCTCTATTTTCTTGTTTTCAATTTGATTGGTTTTTGTAACAGTAGGTGACATACACATTTTCCTCTCGGCATTGTCAAGTCTTCCAAAAGTCTTTTTCATGACTGTTTTAGCAAACAGACACTGCTAGGCCTCTTAGTCTGCAAATTTTTTTCTGGAAAGGCATTTTATTGCTGCTATAGACATTTACAGTAAGTTTCACTAGAAGCTACTTATTGTAGAGCAAGACACATGCCATCGTTTTGTCTGCTTTTCCCAGCATTCAGCTTCTTGAAATAAAAGCTATTAACATGGCCATCTACTCAAATTTAATAATCCATGGTGTACTCTGTGCAATGCATAGTATTTCCTCTTTAACACTTATGCTTTCTTTTTTACTGTTGCCACCTTTTTGCCTTATCCTTTTCCAGTTTCTGAATAATAGACATTTCTATCTTTTGCACTAGGAAATAAAACTTTTAAGCCCGGTCATTATATTATTCTGCTCACCTATCTTTTAGGTGTGTAAATATTTGCCAGTGAAATACATATTCAGTGGAGAAACTTAGTCCTTCATCAACTGACAAATATTAGCTCGCTATTATCAATTCACCTTATGTAGGCAGAAACTTTACAAAATGAATGTAAAAGGAAATATGCATCAGAACCTTCATAAATCATTCTTGCTATGCTCTCAAAACCTTCTCTGTGTATATTTTATCTTTCTTTCTCTCCCTCCTTGAAACATATATCAAAAATTATCACTTGGCATGCATTATTGAGCATATTACCTCATGTTCCTTTTTCTCTAATTTTCAATGATTTATAATTCTAGAGTGTTTTTAAAATAGACAGTTTTTAGTCCTTTGTTGGAAATGACAGAAGGATAAGAAGATTAACAGTGAAACTGCCAGCAGAGGGTAAAAGGGGAAAACAATGATTAATAAAGATCAAGAGAGTATTTTAAGGGAAATAATGTGTAAGCTATAAACCTATAAGGGTTTCAATACCTTCCTTTGTAAGAGAAGCATGATAATAAACCAAATTAATGGTATAATTTAAACTTACCAAAATCATTACAAATTTTTGCTATAGTCAATCAAAAGTTTAAAATAGTATCATTGTTATGTTTATTTCCACAATCAAATTGCATGATAATTAATAGAACACCGTAAGAAATCTTTACAGTGCTCTCCAGTGTATATCCTATGGATGAGGAAGGTAACAGGGAAGTTTGTTTCTGATAGTCTCCATGTGTCAGAGAAGAAAAAGGACAGGAGGCGTTCTCTCTTTGGCCTGTCATTTGTCTTTTGCCATCTCCCAGACTGACTGAAATTGGTCCCTGTGCCTCAGTTGTGCTTGGTCTGGTTCTCAGATACATAACTCTTCTCACTACATTGTGGCTGTTTGTGCTCTTATCTATCAGCCTTACTGGACTTGGAGGCAGAACAGGAATCGGTGCTAATTCATCTTTTCACTCTCCTAGCACCTCGCTTTATTTTCTCAGAGGATGTTTGATGTGTAGGGGGGTGAAGAGATAAATGAGACAATGAGAACAGATAACAAAAAGATCACTGTCGGGCTTTTTTATTATATTAAGAAATGATCAAAATATAATTAACGCATCAAGTTCCCCCACCTTTATGCATTTCAGATTTTTGGAAAGACAACAAACTACAGAAGCTGCTCAAAAATAACATGAGAAATGGATCCTTTGAATTATTAAGAGGGAATGATTATTAGGACTAGGGATCTGATTCACTACAATAATGCCAACAAAAATGGTACATTAGCTCTGTGTTTATGCTCTATATGTTCATGTTCCTTCAAAATTTGCATGTAGAAGCCTCCTCATCCTCAAGGTGATATATCAGTAGACAAAGCCTTTGGGAATAATTAGATAATGGGGCAGAAGCTTTCTAAATGGAGTTAGTGCCCTTATATTAAAGAGGCCTATAAGAAACTCTTCACCCTTTCTGCCCTATGGGGTCATGGTAAGAAAGTTTCTTCTAGGAACCAGAAAAGCAGGACCTCTATCAGACACTGAATCCGATGGCACTTTGATCTGAGACTTTCTAGCCCCAGAACTATGAGGAATAAATAGCTGTTGTTTATAAGCTACCCAGTGCATGACATTTTTATAGCGGCCAAAATAGACTGAGACAACAGCTATAATGTATTAAATGTTTGCCATATTCTAGATATCATTTTAAGTGCTATGTGAAGTAGGTTAGATTATTTTTCCTACTTTACCAAAAAGAAAAAAGAGAAAAGCATTAAATGTTGGCTAAGAACACAGCTAACCAGTGGAATTATTAAATGGTAAGCTAACACTATCATTTTCTGATGAGATTAGACTATGACACTTATGTATTATGACTGTTCATTTAGTTTTTAAATAAAAGCCCACCATGCATCTCTCCTGCTGTATTAGAACTTCTTCAGAGTAAAATTATGTTTGGTTTTGCTCACATGGAATCTAACACAAGGTAGGCACTCAATATTTCTTGAAAATAGTGTTGTTAGTCAGCTTTCTATCCAGCACTATGACAAAGTACCTGAGAGAATCAATTTAGAAGAAGGAAAAGTTTGTTTAGGCTCATGGTTTCGGAGGCTTTAGTCCACAGTGAACTGACTCAATTATTTTGAGCCTGTTGAAAAGCAGTACTTACTAGTAGGAGCATGTGACAGGAGAAGCTGCTCACCTCATGGTAGCCAGGAAGTAAAAGAGGGAGACAGGAGAGGCTGGGATCCTAAGCTTCAAGAGTATGGCACCAATGGTCCAAGTGTCTTTTACTAAACACCGTCTCTTAAACATGCTGCCCACCCCCAACAGCACCACAGATTGGCAAATGGGCCTTTAGAGGACACTCAAGACCTAAACTACAGCAAATGAGAAAGCCAGTTGCCCCTCAAAAGCCAGAACCCCATTGAGATATTACAAGGGAAGAGTAAATTGTCCTGGAATTCTAATCTAATTACTCTTTGAATGTGAGAAATCACAAAAATACTTTGGAAAGGAGGTTTGAGAGTTAGAAGACATCCATCAGACTTCCAGTCAGTAAGCTACTAATAGTGTGGGGATCTTCAATACAAGCAATGGCACTGTGACATACTACTTTCCTTTCAATTGTGTAGAAAGATACTTCTATTTTTCAGCCTTATTTTTTTCTTAAGTTGTGTTAAATTGTCCTCTTTTGATTTCTAGCCTATTCTCTGCAGCCCCACTTAATCTCATTTCATTCTGTCATTTAACAGATGTCCCCAAGCTTTTCTGAAACTACAAATTTCTCAGCACTAACGTCCAGTCTGATAAGTGTCTTGCCTACAGTTAGTGACCATTTTATAAACAAAAGGTAGTTTTGTTTCTCTATGTCTGGGGTCTGAAGTTTTGCTTATCAACTTTTACTCAAGTGAATTTCAGAGTCCATGTAGGTTCCAAATAAGGTAAAAATCATCTCTGCTCATTTTACCTTCTCTTATTTTCACATATGCTATTAGATCCTGGCACCTTGTGCCCAGTATAAGCTGTGTTTTATTCTCCAGGACCATTAACATCACAATACTTGCCAATCAAGTCACCATTCCTTCCTATCTGCACTTTCATTCATCAGGGAATTCAATTAAAAAATATTGAATATCTTCCTGGGACACACTCTGGGGAATCATAGATGAAGAATACCCTTAGCCTCTGTGTTTAGAGGCTTTAAATTGAGCATTCCTTTAGGAGAACAGTCTCGGACCATTTTGGCACCAGGGACCCATTTCATGGAAGATATTTTTTCCAAAGATGGGGGTGAGCAGATGCTTTGGGGATTAGATTCTCATAAGGAGCATGCAACCTAGATCTCTCACATGTGCAGTTCATGTCAAACTTGAGCTCCTGTGAGAATCTAATGCTGCTCCCGCTGCCCTGACAGGAGGCAGAGCTCAGGCAGTAATGTGACGGATGGGGAGCAGCTGTAAGTGCAGACGAAGCTTTGCTCGCTCATCTGCCTCTTCCCTGCTGCTGTTTGACCCAGTTCTTAACAGGCCATGGGCCATCCAGGTACTGAGTCTAAAAGATGGGGGATCCCTGCTTTAGAAGACTCAAAATAAACAATAAAAGTTAGAATGAATCCAATCTACATTAAGAATAAAACTGAAGCCCTATGAAAGATTAGTACAGTCAGAAAATTGATTTACAAAGAGGAAGTGGAATTGAGATTTAAAGGCTTTGTAGAAAAGAGATGAGAGAAAATAATAGTCCACATAGAGCAAGGTCCACCAGCAAAGGCAGAGCCATTGGAGAGTTCACAGTACATACGGACCCTGGTAGGTAGACCAAGATGACAGTCAGTCTAGGATCATGGATTAGGGGTACAAACCATTGCCAGCCTTAGCTAACAAAGTAAGAAGTTTGTACCTTGTAGACAATGAAACACATTAACATTTATGAGCAGATATGTGACATCATTAAGACTCTACTCTAGGAAATTCATGCACTATTATGAGCAATCAATTGGAAGTGGTCTGCAGTGAGGGCCAGCGTTTTAGCTTCAGTAGTTTAAGGGAGAGGAGTTTTAATATGGGCAGTAGCAACAGGAAGGAAAGTAGGGATGGGTGAGATGCCCTGAGAAAATAAATAGACAGGGTTGAAAAATTAAGGACCAAGTAAAAGACCACCCACTGCTATGCTTGTGGGTGGGGAGTCCCTTCAGACCACTCTGACAATCTCTTCTCTTGTGTGGGGGAGTCCCTTCAGACCACTCTGACAATCTCTTCTCCCTGGTACTCCTCCCAGGGAGCCTTCCATCATGGACCATGCCACTGGAAGCCCTATAGCTTCCTCACTAAAGTCAGATGGCTATGGGAAAGTTCACAATGCAAAGAAAGCCAGGAATTAATCCTAGCACTGAGATAAGCCGACAGCCTTAGTCTAACTTTAGACAGGTCTCATGCAGCTCTCTCCTTGGTACCTAGTAAAAGTGAGACAAAAAATTCACAAGAGCCAGAACCTGAAACCCATGACTGGTCTGCTGCTCCGGTTGTCTTTCTGCTCACTTTCCCTGTTCTGATAACCTGAGAATCAAATTTGTAGGAGAAAGTAGTCAACAACCAGCCAATAGCACCAACACCTAGACATCAAATAAAGGACATGAGAGAAGAGAAGCACCTGAGATTGGAGACACCTAAAGGTAGACAAGGAGAAGAGAAATTAGACTGGCAAATATAATCCTAAACAGGGGGTCACATTGGTACCACTCAGTATCTGACTATCAGAAGTTGTGTCATAGATTTTCCAGCGAATGACTGCTGCTGGAAAGCATCTCTTTAAATCTAACCTGACTTCAAGCAATGTAATTACATCAGTCTGGCTATATGGAGAATAATTATCAAGTCCCTTCCTTAATTTATCCCTTGAAATATATGTTTATATACCTCCCTATTCTGGATGGCACTGACGTTGCTCATTTCTCTTTGTCTATGATACAGCTTTGCTTGTCTTCTCTATTTCCTCCACTGTTTTGTAATTTGTTTAGCTAAGCAGAGAGATAAAGCTGGAAGGAGTTATTGTAATAAGGACTCATACCTACCAAGCAGAACTAGCTTATTTCTTGATTTGCCTTTATCTTACTAAGCATCAGTGTTACACGCAGGAAATTTTCTTCAGAGCTGTACTTATTACTACTCTTTGCCTAACAGGCTTTCTTGTCTCTTTTAGCCATATTCATGCCGTGGTAATAATACTAACTTTTTCTGTGTCACTTTTATTGACTCCATCTTTTTGCTTTATCCCTTAGTTTCAAAATTACAATTAATTTCTATTATGGTGAAAATAATTCTTTAGCATCAAACTTCACTCTGGCGTCATCTACCTACACCCAGCTTTCACACCTTCCAGACACAAGTTGGGCTGGGATTCACCATTTTTGTGCTTTTCTCCTTAAAGGTGAAAAAGGAAGGAGGGGATTTTAGAATGAAGTCTGCATATTCTCTATAAGAATCCCCACAAAGTCAAGATTAAAGTTCATGCAGAGTTGTTTAATCATCATTGCAGGTGGGCTAAGGGGGCTATAATTCATAGTTTCCTCTGTATTTCTTCCTGCTTTAGGTAATTTCACGTACAGGACATAATTATGCTTTTTCTCTGATATCGCCCATATTTCTATCGCCAGCTCTATCTCTGCCGCTAGTTCCCAAGTATACACGCAAACACCTACTTAATCATTTCTCTTTAGATATTTCATAGGCATTAAAACTAATCTTAACTTTCCACTAGACTTTTTAATTCTCATAAGTTACCTCATCCTTCTGAGTCTTGGTTTTCTTACCTAAAAATTAGGAAGAGGGCTGGGGATTTAGCTCAGTGGCACAGGGCCTGCCTGGCAAGTGCAAGGTCATGAGTTTGATTCCTGGTACAGGAGAAAAACCAAAAAAATAAAAAATAAAAAAATAAAAATAAAAATTAGGAAGAACACTATGTGCTTCAAAGGGTCGAGGTTGGTGTAAAATGAGATCATATTTGTGAAACACCAAGTACTGTGTAGGAGTTGGAACACCACAGGTAGCAATGGCTCTGAATTTATTAGCTTGCTTTCCACTGTATTCTCTCTTGTGACTTCTATTTCTCACAGGTCTTCCTGTCCTCTTGCCCCCACTTTATAGAGCTATCTTGCTTTTTGGCTGCCTATTCCCTCATTCACAAAGAGCTGTACCTCAGTGTCCCAATGATAAGGAAACTACCCATCCTCATCCACCAAAATCCATCAGCAGCTGTGTACAAAACAAAGAACAGATAACAATTGTTTTTAAAGCATTTTTGTTCTATTTATCTCTGCATTTGTATTCTTTTGAGATATGTTTTGCTGTATATATAACACTGATGGTTATAACTTTGCTTGAAATTTCAGCACTTTCCAGTTATAGCTAAACAAAACTGCAGAACATTAGTTTCTACGCTGAATGATGCATATGTTAATTCTTGTAACTGCCTCATCTGCATATTCTAATACATTACTTGGCTAATCCGTGACTGTGCTTTTTTACATTACCCCGAGAAATTGAGAATTAGCTATTTTTAAATAAATGCCAAAACTATATTTGAATAAATTGAAATTATTTACCCCAATGTAAGTGACATCCTTAACAAATAAACAGATAATGAGCATTAATGATTAACTCCAGCACTGTAATGAAGCAGCTTAAAATCCTTTTAGGATTTCTTTTTAAAATCACCACAAAGAAACTCTGGACAAGTGAAAATGTCTGTAGCTGTGCTTGCCAAGTGAAGAAAAGATAATGCCCAAGACATTCATTTCCAAGCTTGTTGAGTAAAGAATAGATTTCAAATGTGTTTCCAAAAACATTCATTACAAAACGGTCAGGTTTACATTTTTGAATTGTTAGTTACCAAGTCATATAAAAAGTTCATATACCAAAGATTTTTTAGCTTGCTGTGAGCAAAATACTGTGTGTCAATTCACATTTGACAAGTAAAATACTTTTTAAAATATTATGAATTAGCCTTTTAAAAACAATTCAGGCATTCAACTTTATGTATTCACTTCTATTCCTGCTTAAATATGAACATGTGGAAAAGAAGTTCACCAGGGGATAGATAATACACAGCAATTGGAAGCAAGGAAACATGACTTGACATCTTGTCTGGTTGACAGAAAACCAAATAATAGACAGCTCACAATAGCAAAAACTGATGCTGGAACTGTTTTGGAGGATTATGTCCTGAAAGCATAAGTAACTCTTTGAATCAATTTCTAAGGCTAGATGCAGAAACCTAAGCTTGTGTTTCACATCCAATAGACCCTAGAGGAAAAAGTAATCCTTATCGCATCCTTTCATGAGCCATAATCTCCACAATGGATATATGGAAGTACTGGCCTCTAAGAGATAAAACATCTTCTAGACTTACTGTGAGCATTCTGTCACTGTACTGTCTTTAACCTCATGGTGTGCATTACCAAAAAGGGGGTACTTGCAATGCTCTTTCCTGGGCAATAAACATGTATTTCTCCCCTTGAGCACCTGGATAGTTTGTCCATCATAAAGGACTACAACCAGAGAATGGAGGTGGGATCTCACAATTCGTGCCTATCTATTCTAACTGTACAGATACTTAAGTTTAAAGGACATTTGAAGACAATGGACTCCATTCATCCATCACACAGATATTATTTAAGGAATTTCCATGTTCCGAGTTTCTCATCTTTAAGGATAAGTGAGACCCATTCTTTTCCTATAGCAAAGGTTTATTCAATGGACCATTTATATTAAAAGATGATGCAGCGCATTCCTTGCTAGATGATTTAATTCTCAGGAAATATTTCTTTATCATTTAACAAAATCTTCCTCTCCATCATATTTATCTATTTGATATTACCCTTTGGAATAGACACAATGAATTTGTTTCTGGATTTGAAATTATTTCATATATTTAAAATTCATGATGTTTTCTTAAATTTGTTTGTTTCTGGTTTTTTTATGCTGAAATTCCCCAATGTGTAGTAACCATTTCAATTTTAAAATGCTTCTCAAGCCCATTCTGATCACAGTTCTGGATTATTTCTGATTCATCAGTATCCTGTTTTGGAATTATCTAGAAATGAGAGCAGTATTTCAAGCTTATTACAGTCCAACAGAAGAATCATATCCTAAATTTGTTTGCCACAGTTACATTTCTTTTAATGTGACCAATATAGCATTAATTTTAAAGAGCTTTGTTGTGTTTGGACTCACGCTGTGTTTTGAACAAGAAAAATTTTGAAAACAAGATCATGGCTGCATCCCAAACAGAAAATAATGCTTGAACAAAGTAGTGACTGAATAATGACTAAGAATAGCTTACACAAATTGGGCTTTTCATTTTCTCACATAAACAGAAGTCTGAGAGCCTAGGCCAGTGCTGCTGGCCCAGTGGTCATCAGGGATCAAAAGGCCTTCTGCTCTGCCATGTTAGATGGTTTGCCTCCATCCGCAGGTTTGTCACCTCATAACCACAGTGTATCTGCTACATAGTGTCATGTTCACAGTGCAGGTAGGAAGAAAGAAGGTTCGGCTAGGTACATGTGTATATATATATGCATTATATGTGATTAATGTGTACATAGACTTCAACTATGTGTGCAATATTAAAATAGTGCCAAATACTGTGGTCTACCCAGATACTTATTTAAAGAAAACTGTAAAATAGTTTCTCTAACATAATTGAACAAGAAAAATATCAGCTGCTATCATCTAGCTCTTCCTAAATTGGATTCTACATTGTCTTGTACTTTATAAGGTACTTCTGCCCAGGCATTCTTTGAGCTGAGTCCATGGGAGATACAAAGGATTACTTAGTAAAACTGTGATGATGTGCTGACCTTGAAAGAGCTTACAACTTTACAGGAATCTAAGAAGGCAGTAATAAAAGCAAAAGGGATCTTTTCTCTTTACAGTCCATATTTATGCTTAGATGTAACTGTATTGTTATTTAGGTAAAATATTTTCCTGAGTTGTCCTCTCAATTGTATGTAACATGTAACTTCTCTTTCAGTTATACGATTAAGCTGTGTTTGTTCTGTTGAACATGTGAATATTTCTCTTCAAGATAGTTTGTAATGCTATTCAGGAGTTCAGAGAATTTTTCTTTTTATTTTCCTGGGCTTTAGAAGACCTTCTGTGCACAACCAGAGCCCTCCTCCACATTGTTAGGAATTATGCCAGGTTTTCTGTTATAAATTCAGTTACATCTGCTCCCTTCACACATTTGGGATACTAGGAACACAGATGTTCTTGGCTCCTAGCCATTTCCAGCATTGTTTCCTCTGCAAGTAAATTTTTCATTACACATTTCTCAAAGCATGTTTCTTCCTGTTGGTCCTCAACCTAAATACCAGATGCGCCATATTGGAGCAACTGTCCATTTTGTTCTGGCTTTCCTCTCCTTTCTTCCATGCCATCATGAGAAAACACAGATCTTAGATTTCACCTCAGAGAAGATTACAGCTAAGCAGAGCAACTTCAGCTTTGTAACAAAAGGTCCTGATAAAGATTGCAGTGGTGGCTAAGAAACCCAAAATACCAAAAAAAAGAATGTGTCATAGCAAATGTAGATCCTCACTTTAGAATATCATGCAGAGTAATTATTATTAATGTCTCAAATTATAGAAGATAGTTTAGTATTCTCCCAACTTTTCCTCTGAAGATGCTATTAAAAATACTAAGACTCACCCAGAGACATCATTAAATACTGATTGTATGCCCCACTTTGGATTTAGTAATTTCAAATTTCAAAGAGGAAACTTAAAAACTTTTATTTTCTGTAACGTTTTGATCAGAATTTTGAGAAATATAGCAAAGTTTGAATGTTCATTGGCAGTGGAAAAGACAGCAAAAATAATCTTACACTTTTTTTCTCAAAAATAGAGTTGAGATGACTACCCCATAAAGCACAAATAAAATACAGATCTGTAAACAATGAACAGCACCTGGTATAGAGAGAGAGTTCTTCCCTTGGTGCTGACTCTGATAATCTTTTTCTTACATTTTTTCATATCATATCAAGTGGAAGATTGACTAGAAGCACAATAAGAATTCTTCATACAGGTTTTCTCAGAAAGGAAAAGAAAACCCAAGGGAAAGTAGCAGAATGTCCTCACACTTGAGAGAGCAAACCCTGCTGATCAATAAGCTTGTTCCTCAGAACACTGAGCCCTGCCACCACGGGGTGCTGCACTGCAGGGGCAAGTACAGGGGCTGCACACAAAGGGTGGGGCTTCTATGAAAGCACCAGAGGTGGGGTGCACAGGGAGTCGAGCCAAGAGGAGGGAAATCTGCTCCTTTAATCCTTTTCAAAATGCTTTTCAGGTGAAAGTAAACCTAAATCACAAAATTCTGACTCTCTCCCTCCCTTTCTCCTCCCCCCCTCAATTAATAATATTATTTAGTATGGCCAATGTGAAACTATCAGTCAGCTCTTTAAATTATTTAAATGAAACTATTCCACTTGATTTGGCACTAATGCTCAAATGGTTTTAACAAGTAATAATAGCTATTGGGGGGATTTTAAATGCAGAGTTAGAAAATCTCTGCTGGTACTGTGCTTTCTATTAAACAGAGGTATAGAAGCCTGCTGTCCCCATTATAACTGCAACTCACCATGAGGCGCAGAGTCAGTAATATCAGTTCTGCTCCCTGGGAAAATCTACTGGAAGAAACATAATGCAAATATTTTCTATATAACTTTGGTGGATATATGCATAGGTTTCAAGACTCACAGATTAGATAGATAGACAGATAGATAGATAGATAGATAGGCAGATAATAGAAGGAATATACTTTAGATGTTACAGTGCTTTAACATTTGACAACCCCTGGTAAAGTATGCCTCTTACCTGTAAGCTCTCCAAGTCTTTCAGCATCTCACAAAGAACAATAATTGTTTATTGATCTAAGTGTTAACAATGTATTGATGAGACCTAGAAAAATGACACAAAGGCAATAACTGCTCAGTACAGTGACCCTAAGTTAGTTCTCTATTTTTCCACAATATTAAGTTTAACTGTTAAACTTAATATTATAGATAGCATATATTATATATAATGTATGCATATATATTCACATATATGCATATGTAAAATCTCATAAGACTTTGTCACAAACAACTGTTTGGAACTATGGTAGAACTTTGCATAAGTGATATAAACAAGTTGCCTAACTCCTTCATGACATTTTTTAACATAATAAATAATCTTTACTTCAAGGAAACCATTCCACTTGATTTCCACCAAAGTACAGATTTTATAATCACCAGAAAAATGCAAGGTATTCTTACTGCACTATAAAAAAAAGTAAATCAGAGCACTGAGAACCATTTTCTATCTACATGAGTTATTCAACAAATATTTCTACATTGGAGTCAAGATGAGAATAAGAACAAATATAGGTACCAGTAAGTAACAGAAAATAAAGTGTGTTATTATATATGCACACTGTGAAAGGACTTTAAAAGAAAACATCCAATATCTTTCTAGGTACATTGATTGTATGGTTTGGTGTATATGCAGTAATGTACAGAGATCTATGTTTTTGTAAATATAGCTTTTCCAATATACTTTCTTGCACCCATAATTCTGAAAGCTAGAAACCAGTTTTCCTTTTAGTCTGGCCTTCTGTCAATCAGTATACTAGGAATCCAACCATAGGTTTTGGGTAACACCTGTCAGCAAAGAGGAGCACTTGATGCAGGGCCCCAATTCTCATAACCAAGCTAAACAATTGCCTAAGAAGACTTTTAGAGCCGATTCAAGTGCTTCTCTGGATGACCTCATATGAATCCTTAGAGAAAAAAGTCTCATTTCTATTTTCACTAGGCCTGTTCGTGGTCATATTTTCCATTGCATGAAGAAAGCCAGTCTTTGGCTGGAGATAATAACAGCAACCTACAGAAAGACACAGAGGCAATGAAAACCAGAATGAAAGGTGGAGGGGTGAACCAGAGAGAATTTATAAACTGTTTGAGGTCCTGAATCAGTCATGGCTGATAGTTCGAGTTCAGCTTCTTTCACTTAGAAGAAATTTTGACTGGAACCAACACAACAATCCATTTCCAAATCTGTAGACAAATCTTTCTGGATAAATATATTAGGAAAACATAAGTTGTTTGTTACTTTTTTATCTTTTGAAGACAGGAATTGTCCATAGAAGCTTTCTTTGTGATTTATTTTACTCATTTCTCTCTCTTCTAAAGAAGATCTCTAGGGGGGTTCAAATCTCACTGCGTTCCTTTTGATAAGATGAAAATAAGACATTTTGAAATAAAAGACAAAGCTCTAACTTTGCAGAGGATGGACCGCATGGTTCCATAACTGAATGAGGCCTAAACTAAGTAACACCATCCCTGCAGAATAAAATATGGAAGAAAAAGAAATACAAGTAAAGAAAAAAAGGAGAATATTAGAAAAGAGACAATGGTCAGACACAGAAACCTCTCACTAAACATAGCGCTTAATTTGTACCTCCTCCTCTTCTCCTCCTCTTCCTCTTTCTCAAGGCCTACCTCCTTCTCCTTCCTTTTCTTCTTTTTTTTTTAATTACTTCTTGACAAGTCAAGGGGAGAAAAAAGGTCCAAAGCAGTGAACCAAAAATCTAAGCAAAGAAAGAGGTGAGGCTAACTTTCAGGATAATTAAGTTTCTGTAGTCCTAAGGCATTTCCATGATTATGTCAAAATTAAAGTAAAAGTCACATGAAACACCCTTCAGATCAATGTGCTAATCCCATTTGGGTGCCTGACAAATTTTGAGAAGCCAGAATGACAATTACTGATTTACCTTTCTGTGCTGAAAATGGAAGTTGAAAGTTAAGTGGCAACATAAAGCTAAGCACCTCTGAGACTGAGTTTCAAGTCTGGACTAGACAGAAATGACAGAAAATCATTAAGAACAGAAGGCATTAAAAGGTCAGAAATAAATTGTTATCAAGCCCTGTTTGACTATTTTATCATTCAGAATTTTTTTTTTTTTGCTATCAAGAATGCAGTAGCATTTTCTTATCTCTGGAGATGAATAAAGATATTATCAGGGTTGTACAAACACACTGAAAGATTCTGAGAATGTTTCATGCAAAAAAAAACTGGAATAAAATAAGACTTTCAAACAATTTTTTTTTTAATACACAGTTGTCCTGTTCCATCTGTCAGAAATGTTACTGTGTGTATCACAGATAGTAGGAAGTTTTCCCTTGGTGGAGGACAAAACCAGCAGTGGCGCTATGAGTTTATGTTTCAGGGAGGTTCTTGGTGTGATAGACATTTTAGCTCCCAATCAGAGTCTGAGAGTACAGAAATCAATCTCCCTCTTTCTTCACCCCCTTCTCCTGCTTTCTTTTCCTCTTCCATCATACTCTTACCCGTCTATCTTCCACCCCCTCATCCTTCAGTCACTTGGCCAAGGCTGATGATTTGTCATCCCAGTTGCAAGAGATGAAGGAAAACTCATGCTAATCTTCCAGAAACAAAATTGATCTTCAGCTAAATGAGCACGCAAATGAATGAAAATGTGGATAATCTGTGTTTTTAAATTGTGAAAGTGGAAAATGACGGGTTAAGTGATTGAGTATAGAAAAGAGACTTAATCACTTTAGCAATTAGTACGTAATGTCCTAAAATGTTTCACTAATCACTACACAGCTGGTATGCCAAATAAATACAGGATACAAAAGCATTCCTCAAATGTCACAGTCCGTGGGAATTCAAACTTTGAAGATAATGTAGAGTTGTAGTCTTGCTCTCTGAAATTATACAACAGAATCCCAAACTAAACCCATGTGACCTATGGCTTAGTTCATTTTGAGTGATACTGTTACATTTTGAGGGAAGCTACATAGTTTCACTACATATAAACAGAAAAGTACATTTACCAAGAGGAGGGCTTATACTAAATAACCAACAGTCTTTTTCCACCATCTTTTCATTGACAATCCCAGAGGTCAGTGCAATATTACTACTCTGGTTCTACTTACTCAAAATCTTTAGCTACTTAAATAAACAGATCTATCTGCAAATTTGGAATAATCAGAAGTCTTAATATTTAAATTATCATATCCACCTGCTACAAATAAGCCAAGAAAGAAATAAAGAAAGGAAAAGGAAATAGAAACATAAAAATGGTTGGGAATAGAAACAAAGGGACTGCCTGAAAACAAAACTCAAAGATTACACTGGAGATTTTTCTTCCTACATCACAAAACACAAGAGTTTTTCTTTAAGGAGAAGCTAGTAATTTGAACTTACCCACAATTAGCTGATGAAAACCTTAATAGTTATATCCTCTAATTATAAGTTGTTTTACTCTTCAAGTGCCTATATATGAAGGTACCTTTGATTTTGTTATATGTCATACACTAAACTCACCACTAGCTTCAGTATTCCTAAAGGTCCCTTTCTTTCTGCTTTACCACAGCATGATCAAAAACAAAAATGTCGGTTGGACACATTATTCAACTCTAGAGGTTTCTTCCTTTGAATTTAGGAAGGTCTTGGGCCATTGCAGTGCACTTCATTATCAGAACTGATATCAATTTACCTTGATCTGTTCATGACAGCAATAAAATTCAGAGGTATTGTGCTGGACCTACAGCACCTAACAGCCACCCAGGTTGCTCCTGTAGTGTAGGAGCTATGCCCAACTGTGGATCGTAAAACTGATCCCAATAACCCAGGAGCCCTAGGATTACACTGATGTGATTTTTATGGAAGTCTTTATTTAATAATTTGAAGTGCTATGTAGGAAACTGTGACAAAAGCTTCCTTGCCAAACTGTGAATACTTGGATTATGTGCAGTTTATAAATAGCTATATTATATAAGCTATATTCAAGTGGAAAACATGTAAATCACTAACTCATATGAAGAATTGTAGTAGTACATTCATTACACCTTGATTTTAACACATTGAGACTAGGATTGTTTTCCTTAAGTTAGTATTTTCAAATGATTAACATATGTGTGTTTACTCACACATTTTTGCCATACAAAGTTAAGAGCAATTTATGGACAAATATATTCATACAGTTCAATTAACCTCCAACACATGCACAAGAGTTCATAGATTCCTATCAGTCTTTAGCTAATTTATTGTTTCTGTCATCTGGATAAATATTGTGAATCATTTCTGGAGAAAGGCAGGGTTTTCCTCATCTTTTTTTTATTTCTTCTTGATTTGCCTGAGGTTGCTGCTGCAGTGCCTGTGTGCCCTGTCAGTAGAAGAAAAGAGATATTCGCTCTTTATAAATAAGAACACAAAGTCCTTCTCTTTATGTTAGATTTCTTCCCAAGCTAAGTGCATTACTTTGGCTCAGCTGAGTTTAGTTACAACTAGCACGGCACTAAGTTCATTGATCTTTACTTGCTTTAAAGAAGGAGGAAACCTAAATTCAGAGACGAAGGAGGCAATTCCCTATTCCATGCATAGAGACTGCAGGAATTGGAGGTGAAGAGGACGCAGCTGCATTTCTTAACTTTTGAATGAAAAGCAATTATGCCAAGAGCCTTCATTTTAGATTGTCAGCATGGGCCTATGTCGTTCCCATCCTGACACTCCCAGACTGGAGACTTTAAAGGCCTCCTGCCTTTGTCATTGAGACACCTGTCACCAACCACACTGAATCAGCATCCCTAGATGCTGGGAAATACATATTCAACATGAATCTATGTAAGATGCCGCAGTAGGGAAGCTGGAATTTTTCAGAATCCTTAAAAAAAAAAAAAAAAAAGGAAAACTTTAACCTAAAAAGGAAGCTGAACTTGTGAGGAAATTTTCCATCTTGTAAAACATATCACCAATTTCATTTTCACTCACTTACAGTTGAAATCATTGATGTTGAGTTAACAAGGTTAATTTCTGCAAATAGTTTTTAAAAATATCAAATGCAAATATGACTGAAGAAAGTCTTAGAGAAAAATACAGATTTCTCCAGGAAGTCTGTAACCACTGCACACATATTGTTATAGTGAGAAATAATCTACCAGTCACATACTCTATTGTTTTGGAAGCAAATTAAGAGAAAAAGTAACTGATTCGCTAAAATACTAGGAAAATTTAACTATTCCCTACATGTTAAATCTCATTTTCACATTCACTTATGATTCATCCTTACCCTCTTCTTTGTTGTCCTCTTGCTTAGGATCACATCTATGAGTCAATTGCAAAAACAGTGTTTATTTCCCCCTTGCTCAAGTATATCAACATATTCAGTCAAAATCAAACTACATCACGTAGTATGAGCTCTTATGTGAACTGCTAAATCAAATCTGTCAAAACATAAAGCTTTATGATTATTAAAATTAAAAATAGGATAATATAGTTTCTTCAATTGTAGCATTTCTTATCTTGATAAATCATGACCAGCCCAAATTATTAAAAACTAAATTTCTCAAGGAAATATTTTAATGCAGATATTCAAAGTATATATATTTCCAAATACATTCTGAATCCTTGTCACCAAGTGCCATAAGAAAATTATAGCACTAGATTAGAACTACAGATTTCAGATAAATTCCAATAGAATGCAGAGAGAATAGGAGCCATTTACTTACCCAGAAAAACCAAGGACAAAATAAATACAAAAAATTTTGATAGCAAACACTTGCCAATCTATCGTAAGGTTAAAACTCATATTTTATCATGCAGAATTCAGTTTTTATTCATTGTCTTCTAAGTATAACAATCTATTTATTAACTAAAACATCTTACTGGTTCTTATTTATTCTACTTTTTCCACAGAGCCTATTTAATTGAAGACATCTATATGGTTAATGTCTAGTCACTAAACTGTGAGATCATAAATTTGATATTCTCTGGTATTGACCAGTTAGCTTTGTGTGTATTTCTGAGAAAATGTAGAACTTTCTAGAAGGTAGTGGAATTACCCAAATGGAATTTGTTCCCACCGTATGCTACATTTTAGTAGAGTTAGCATGCATTAGAACATTTGTGCATCTTCCTCCTCAGCAACACATGCAGGACATATAATAGTGACTTGGAGACTGGGCCTAGAGGTGCTCACTAAGTAACTAAAGCCAGGATAACGCTTGGCATCTCTGCCTTCATTTTGTATCAGTTTCTTGTATTACCTTAAACTTTGGGTCAGATTTGTGCTCAGCTCTGCATGTAAGCATGTTAGTCACTTAAAGAGCACCCTTCTAAAAACTGATAATACAAGGTGTATTGGCACTAAATTTACGTAACCTATCCCATCCTCCTTCAAGACCAAAGAAACTGAGATAAGCGAAAAGTATTTTCAAGATTTTCTAGGGCATTCGCTGAACAGCTTTTACAACCTGGAAGTGGAGCCCAGAATTCCCCAGTCATTGTCCTTAACCTGTAGTTATTTCAGCACAGCCTCTAGAGACAGATCACCCCATGGAAAGTTCACCACCCTAAATGGGAGCAACCACCTATGCCAAGAATGGATCCCACCTGCAGGAGCAGTCCTCTTCTGAGAATTGGGTTGCCTCCTCCCTTCTTTTGCTTCCTTCCTTCCTTCCTTCTTTCCTTCCTTCCTTTCAAGTTATCCAGGGCTGCTTCTTGCTCTTTCCCCAGGGAGTAGACTGATAGGGGAGCTCTGCCCCTAAAGCCATTCTGGCCTCTTTTTCCCAAGGTAGCTTTAGCCACAGCATTTGTGTCTGGTGCTAGAAAGCTGAAGCTTCTCAAAGCGCAAGCTAAATTCCTGATATGCAACACCCAGCTTTGGTTTTTGGTGTTTTTTTTTTTCATGGACCCCCAGTGAATTGAAAATCAGAAGTCAGAGACCCATCTGCCAATTATTACAATTAATTCTGACATGCAGGCCTCAGGCACCCACACAGTGAGTTCTGTCTGGTGCTGAAGGCTGAAGGACTTTGTGTACACCTGGGATGCTCCTGGCAGCCACAGTGGCTCCTTTGTCTCCTCAAGTGCTAAGAACTTCTCTAGAGCCACCTCGCAGAACCTAAACTGAGCATCATCAATCAGACCAGTTGGAAGGAGACTGTTTCATTATGCATATTTAGTGCCTCCTGCACCAGTTCTTCCTCTGTTCATCCTAAAGCTGATCTCAGTACCGCTAAAGGTGAGGCTGGTTCCCCTTTATTTTCCCAATGTATCTTCATTGATTAAATTTTTTCCTATGTCACTATGACTATTTACCTTTCTCTTCTTGGGGTGGGTGGCTGGTCTTGATTTGTTGGGACCCCTAAATTCAGTACTCTGCCCGGGAACTCCAGAATTGATCAGTTCAAATGATGTTTGGGCTTTCACTTAATGATCAACCCTAGTACATATTAAAAAAAAGTACTGACTGAGAATTAATGGCTAAAACTTCACCCCCCCCTTAATAATAGTGAATTTGAAATCAAGAAATTATAATGTTGAAAATAACATAAGGTCTTCTATGGAATCCTAATTATTTAGAATAAGGTAGGCATTATGAGCTCAAGGGAACAAAATTGAAGATAAAAAATTTATACAATAAATGCATGACACTGACATTTTCAAATCCAGCAAAATTGAAAACTAAACTATTCCACTACATAAATCATTGTATTTTCTCAATGTTTTATTGCAGTTGTTTTGATATGAAACAATATTCTGTGCTTATACCTTGAAAATATCTTTTTTTTTTTTTTTTTGGTGGGATCAGGAATCGACCTCAGGACCTTGCACTTGCCAGGCAGGCACTTATACCACTGAGCTATATCCCCAGCCCTGAAAATGTAAAATTTTATTATTAGTGAATGGTAAGCAGAATAATACCTTCTCCCAAAAGATGGACCTATTTTAATCCCTGAAAGTTGTGAATGTATTAACTTCCATGTAAAAGAGACCTTTGCCTTTATATACGTGATTAAGTTAAAGGTCTTGAAGTAAGATTACTCTAGACTGTACAGGTGGGGCCCAATGTAGTTATAAGATCTTTACAAAAGGGAGACGAGAAAATGATACTCACTGGTCCTAAAGACAAAAGAATGGGAGAAGGAGGCATGGACTTCAGGAAGCCACTGGATACTGGAAAAGACAAGGTAACATTATTTCCTAAGGCCTACGGAAGACCCTGCCAACTTTGCCAGACTAACTCTGATTTTAGCTCAGTATTTTTTATTTGAGACTTCTAACCTCCGTAACAATAAAATAATACATGCGTATTGTTCAGATCATTTCATTATTTGCAACTCTTTCACAGAAGCATGAGGAAACACATGTGGTATAGGCTATTTAAGGGTATACTTTCCTGTGGTCTTGGTAATACTGAAACCACAATAAGCTTAAAAGCATTGTAATTACAATCAACAGTTCCTTGGAGAATATGGTGAAAATTTGAGTTACCTTGTTTAGCTTTATACGCAGCATTTAAAAATTTTTCATTGCACTATATGGCCTGAAGTCCATCTTTGTGCTTTATACTAATACTATTCCTACAAATGTTACAAATTGAAATTAACAAAAGCTTCAGGTCTCTGTATCCACTAAGATACAATTGATGAATGAAAGAAAGACCAATCATACTAGTTTTAACTACTTGGCCTTCAGATTAGAACAACTTTCCACTTTCTCGCTTTGGAAAGGTCATCATAATTCTATTTTAAAATCCTAAAGCATTTAAAATGCTTCTCTGAAAAATTTGAAAGCTCCCCAAATCCAGGAAGGTCAATAAAGAATCATCATTTAGTATTTATTAAGCACCCAGTGTCTGAAAAATAGCACATCCAATAAAGAAAAAGACATAAACACACTAAAGAAATTAGGAGCACTTCTTTTAAAGAAAATAACCTTCACCTGTAGGTCCTGGGAGGCAATAATTCTGATTGATCAGGAGTAATGACTGCAGCCTGATTACAACCAACAAGTCATGATGAAAAAAATCACACTAATCTCTGTTCCTGGTTAAATGTCGAGGTCTATGATTAGACTACAGGAGTCAAAGATCTGAACTATTGTCTGATCATTTCAAGAGAAAGGTCAATGCATTATGATATGTACTTCAGTAATAGCCTTGCAAATTTGGTGAAAATGATTTTTCTCATCCTCTGTACTTGCAGCTAATCTCTAAATTATTTTTGATGGTGGTGATGACCAGAGCTTTGTGCTACATGTCATGAAAAATGCAATAATTAATAAATCCCTTTTTCAGGGATATCACCACCTAGTGGGAAAAAAGAAAACTGCGTGTATGCATATATATATGCAAATATATCCATATATTTATGTGTACATGTAAATATTCATATTAATCTATTTATATATGTACACATATATGCTTAATTTATTCCCTTGCAGTGCTTAGAACATCACTTTATTTTGCCTTATTAAAGAAGGCCCTTAATACCTGACTACATAGTTATAATATAAGACAGGATGTGTTGAAGAGTAGGTTAGAAATACAAACAGAATGCTATATATAAAAGTCTCCCTATATTTGAAGAACAACTAGTCATTTACTAAATTATAAAAACAAGTTTTCAAGTTACACAATTCGCCTAAGGTCAAAAACCTTTTAAGTGGAAACAAAAGCAAAGAAATTTTTAAAATTTAATGAACTTTTGGCTAGACTTTAAAGAAATCCCCACTCAGGCGTAGTGACAGGGTTTTCACCCCCCTCATCTTCATATCAGGGAGAATCTGAATCCCAGGAATTAATATGAGACTCTTGCATTCCTTCTCCAACAGAGAAAGCAACCATTAAAAGTTAATGTGGTTCTTTGTGCTGATGCCAAACCCCGAGTGCTCCACTGCACAGTCCTGCAGACTCCCTGGCAGAACGCAGCTTCACTAATAGACGAAATATTCTTTCCTCAGTTTAGGTTTAGATCATGCTTATCTTCAAGATTATATAAAGAGTCTAATTGTATAAGACAAACAAGTTTCAATGTCAATGTAAAATATGAGAACTAAAGTTAATTAAACTACTATATTTAGTGCACTTGCTAAATGAGTAAATATTTAGCTGCTCTTAACACATAAACCAAACGCAAAATATTATAATATCGGTTTATTTTAAAACAATTTTTATTGTGTCCAAGCGTGTAGTGCACTGCAGGCATGACTTAATTCTACCCTAAGAGAGTGAGATGAACTTTTCAAGAAACATTTTCTCCTAGCATTTCTACTTCATGCTAAGGCTGATTTACTGAATACAAGATGAGGACAATCAAATCCCAGAACTATCTGCTTTCTAATCCAAGCCCACAGGGACAAAGAGCATCATTTTTGGACATGTTCTCCCAAAAGCTATTCAGCAAGTCTCTTTTCATGGCATGTTGGCCCAAATGGAATCATACAATCATTCCCAAATATGTGCTTCAAGGGTGGGACTCTGCTGATAAGCTTGGATTAAGTCCTTAGACCAAACCCCAGAATCAGAGATAAACACTTGTGCTTCTCAGGATTGTGGGGAGTTATTCAGGTGAAGGAACATAATTGGCAAAAGAATGACAAGATCATTGTACATGTTCTCCTTTGACTCCCATCATGTATGTTGTTGGGCTTTAAAAGCCTTTTCTCTCTACCTTACTTTTTCCATTTCACTTAGCATAAGAAGAAAAAGGCACAGTTATATAATACACATAGCAAATAAGCACATAGTATTTTTAACATCTATGACCATTAATGGTGATTGTCAATTGGATTGGATCAAGCATGTCTACCAGGGTAGGGAAGTATACTTCTAGGTATGGCTGATTGGTTCACTCAGGCATGATCTTGGGTACTTTATGCAGCCCCTTGCTCCCTTTCCTTTGGCATTGTTTCTCTGCTCTGCTTCCTGGCTACCTCTATAGGGCAGCTCTCTCTACAACACCATTCCAACATGATGCTTCTCTGCCTTGGAGGCAGGAGATTATGGACTTAAACCTCTGAAATGCAGAGCTATGTAAACCTTTCTCCTTTTAAGTTGTGAGCATTTGGATATTTTGTTCAGCGACAAGAAAGTTGAGTAATACAAAACCCAAGAGACTCATAATAGCACAAATAGCTAAAATATGAATTATATACAGAAGCACAAATAAGCATAAAATTATTTTTTTAAGGATTTTAAGTCTCAAACCTACATGCAGAGAGTTTATAATTTTGTTCATAGGCTTTGTTTGCTCCACCACCCAAAAAATATGTTTGCAAGTATGTAGGGAAAGGAATTAATAAAATCATCCTAAATAGCCTTAAATTATCCATAGCTTTATATAGCAAAGAAAGCATCGCATAGAATTGTTTACCTATAAAAGTGACTTTACAAGTGGATGCCATGCATCTGATAAGCAAGTGCAGAGAGAGAAGGAAGAGAGCTCAAGGATGAGCCCTGAATCATTGCATAATTTGAAGATTTCTGCAAGGAGAAATCCATAGCGACTAAAAATGGACCACTAATAAAGGAAGAAGAAAAGCAAATGCATGCATGCATCAGAGCATGGAATATATTAAGGAGGAAAAGGTGGCCAGGGGTGGTGGCATATGCTTGTAATCCCAGCACTCAGGAGGCTTAGCCAAGAGGATTGCTGTGAGTTCAAGGCCAGCCTGGGATACAAGGTGAATTCAAAGCCAGCCTGAACTTCAGAGTAAAACTGTGTCTCAAAATGACAAATAAAGGAAGAGAAACTTTGCTGAGAATCAAGATGAGGACATAAAAGGAACTGCTGTATTTGGTCACTAGTGAACATGACAAGAGCCATCCAGGGGGGTGGGGGAAGAAAGCAGGGGAAGGTGAAAGGAAATGAAAAGCTAAGCTTGATGCTGCATGTGGCCCATTACCGTACAGAAATTTTCATAAGAAGCTGGTTTGGTAGCTAGCACAAATGTTAAAAATACTGTACAGCAACATGTATGTAGATTAAGGACAGTTATACAGTAGAGAGAAATCAAGCATGTAGAAGACAAAGAAATATTAACAGACTGAGTTATTGAGAAGCCAATAATCTTTGAGAGTCTGGATCCCTGTCCTGAAACTGTGCATCACTGAGGTGCCTATCCTCTTTACCACCTGGCTGGTTTTTTTTTTTTAATTTTTTTTTCATGTTTTTTTATTTTAAAGATAAAAGGAGGGAAACATTAACAGACATACAACATTTTTACAACATATCACAAGCGCAATACAGACAATACAGAGTTACAAACAAAGTGGTAGGGAATTAACAATGGTGGTTGTATTACATATTGATGTCTTCAAAGTGGCTTCTCGTGAAAACAGATATA
>NW_004955407.1:10547481-10582067 GCF_000276665.1 Chinchilla lanigera
AATTCAAGGAGTCTTCTTGTGGAGTTTTTGGGATCTTCCATGTAAAGTATCATGTCATCTGCAAATAGTGATAGTTTTACTTCTTCCTTTCCTATACCACCTGGCTGTTTGATAATAACTGGTCTACACTGATCCTATGTTAAGTCAAGATTCTTGGAATATGTGATTTTGTACAATTAAATTTCTATATTGAACTTTTTCCTTCTTCCAACTCATATGGAGTAATATCTGAGAACAAAGGAACATCAAATGGCTAATACTTTAAGCTGATGCACAAATAACTGGGGGCCAGACATCTTGATTATAGCAATTATGGTTGATATGTTGTGTCAACTTGAGGAGTTTAGAAGCTAAACTAAGTGATTCAGCAGTTCCACATTGGGGTGAAAAGGACATGCCCTGTCTGCTGTGTCAACTTCAGAAGTTTAAAAGTTTAACTAAATCATTCAGCAGGGGGCCAGGGTCCTTCTTTTGTGAACATCCTCAGCTTGTGGAAGAGGAGGGCATGGAGACGGTGTGGGTGTGGGCAGCTAGCCAGCATACAATATAAGGGAGGAACAGAAGCTTGCTTCCCCCCATTTGCTCTTGTTATTTTGCTGGCCTCCGCCACCGTGAACTCCTCTGCCATGTTCCACTCTGCCTTGGAGCCAGCTGAGTATGGACTGAAACCTCCATAAACTGTGAACTAAATAAACCTTTCTTTCCTTAATTTTGGGCATCAGGTATTTTGTCCCAGCAAGGAACAAAAAATAGCTCAGACAATGGCCAAACCCACTTTGCTCTCCAAACAATCAATCCCCACTACCCTATCCTTTCCTTCAAAACAAACAAGTTTGTGCCTGCAATTCCTTTAGCCATTTTAATTATCAAACATGACTTGTTTTGGACAATAAAATAATTATCCTAACCTATAACCAAGTGAGGGGTAAACTCTTTCCAGAAGGGAAGATTGGTACCTCATTTCCTGAATGAAAGTTGATTTATGTCACGAACTGATTAATTTTCCTCTTGTGCCTATTTTAACAGGTGGAAATAACATTAGCTACAGAAGAGGGAAGAGACAGAAATAGAGGGAAGAGACAGAAATGAAGTAGCAGCTTCAATTTCTATAGTTTTATGTGGTAAGAATGCAGCAATTTTCTGTGAGTAAAGTGGACATCGCAAATGTACCAGCCTTGAGTCTCCCCTGTGGTCTCCAGCAGGGAGGGACGAGAAGCAGTGAGAACAGGGCTGCAGCCTTGGTGTAGGGTCAGGGGAAGACAGGGGCTGGAGGAAATAGAGAGCCAGTGAATTTCCTCCCTCTGGGACATGAGATAAGAAGGACCACATTATGGCCTTGAAAGAATCAGACTTGCGCTCTGGAAAAGCAACATTTGATGCCAGCCAGATAAAGGGCGTACACCGTGGCCCCTGCGTTGTGTACGTAAGCATTCACAGCAGTCAGCGTGCTCCAGGAAGGTTACAAGACTGCTGCTTACTTCGGCAGTGCTCCTCCTGTCACTGTCAATAGAGCAATCAGATCCAGGAAAAGGGAGGGGCAAAGTACTGTAGAAAAAATTGTAAGGTTCTTTGATCAGTCCTGGGAAGAGAGAAGGTGATGAAACTGAAGTTTTAAATTGAACAATATTGGCTTGTACTTTTTAATAACTAAAAGCAACAGGAAAGCTATGGGAAATCCCAGGATGTCATTAAGTATCAGAAAAGGATAATCAATGAGGCATAAATGAGGAACATGATTGGAGAAAAACTAAACTATCTTGAGTCTCTATACCAGTACTTGGAGATTGATAAATAACCTTCATGATTAAGAATCTTAGCTGCTCTTTCTCCCCATCCTCTCTTAATTATTTCATTATTGCAAGCTGCATTTTGGATTTTGAGAATTTGATGTGGGTACAAATTGTGTAAGATTCTTTTCTAAATTGTGGTTTATTTGACTCGTGAGATTTAAAGAGTGGTTGGGGATGAACTCTTAACCCTAAATATATAATTTCCCCTTCTAAAATATCATACATTCAGATACAAATATCCAACCCAGAAAATAGAAAAATAAAAGGCTGAGATATTAAGGATCTGCATTGCCATCTTGGCCTGCAGTGCACTAAATAAATGTAGAGGTTTCTAGTGTTATCCATTTTAATTCTCAGATACAGGAGGGCAAGTCAAGTAGGTAACTAGCTTGTATAGATCTCTACAAGAAAAACTGAAATGATCAACTTCAGGCTGCTAATCTAGCACTGGATCAAAACCCTCAGGGAAATATTTATGTTTTACTAGTTTACTCAGAGAAACAGCTCTAGGGATCTGCAGATATCCTCTGTGATTCTGACTGAAGGAAACACTAATGCCAGAGCTGAAGCTTGTGATTTAATCATAGAAGCAATTCAGCCTTTAGCAATCGTATCTCCTAAGAAATCAATAGGTACACTTTCAGTTCTATTAAAGTGTTTTTTTAACTTCTCCACCTGACCAAGTTATTAATTTGTATATGTTCTATTGTCTATCTTTCTGGTGGATAACTTGAAATGGTGAAAGCATAACTTCAACAATGAATGTTGAAATTCTCCCCTAAATAATTTCTTCTGTCATTATCATCATCATTATCATCATCTTCATTTTATTTATTGATTGATTCACATACCATTTTTCAAACACTGGAGTGCTTTAAAAAGATATCCACAACATAAAAAAGATCATACTTAACATCAGCCTCCCAAACTTAGTCTTCTAGCCAGTTGGAGATGGCACAAAATCTAGATACTAAAAAAACAAACAAACAAAAAACCCCTAACAACAAATAAAAAACAAAAATCCAATTAAAGAGTTAGAAAACTAAATCAACTAAAATTAATTCACTCCTTGGAGAAAATCATGGCCTATCATAATGCCAAGGGCTTATCATCATTGCAATTCTGAAACTTTCCACACAGTGGAGATCTTCACAGTATAATATCTGCTTTACAGAGAGGCTGTGGTTTTCTATCAAAGTACTTTTGCCAAGGGGCTGGGGATTTAGCTCAGCGGCAAAAAGCGCCTGCCTGGCAAGAGCAAGGTCGTGAGTTCAGTTCCCGGTACCGGAGAAAAACCAAAAAAAAAAAAAAAGTACTTTTGCCCACAAGATGCTTGAGTTATTGTTGCCTACCTGAGACATTCGTTTCATCCTCCATTATATTTATGGCCAAAAAAGTTTAGCATTTGGATTTGAAGATTTTTATCTCCTATAGATTTGGATTTCATTATATTCTGGAGTGCACTGAGCAACTGGGGCAGACTGAAGAAGACATTAAAAGAGAAGCCAGGAGCAAGGAATTCGTCTCTGGGGACTATCCATTTATGTGTTCCCAACCACTCACTTAAGCACCTGTGTCTCACTTCCTCATATAAAAATGTAAGGTCCTAGAAAGGATGGTTTTCTCACCTGAAAATTTCAGTATTAAAATGTTAAACTGATTGGATGCTCATAAATTTTATATACAACACTACTGTGAGAGCTAAGCATTCTCTTTGCAATGGAAGCTTCATAAACAGCTCAGTAGATACTTGACTTCTCTCTGGTTGGCAATATTTATAATTACAGTCTTCCAGAAAATATGTTTCATTATATTACAATCACAATGCAAACTGACTTACTAGAGGAAACAATGATGGTATCATTTTGATGTCTGGACTTTAGGGATAGAGAGCAACACTGCTTTATTCACAAGGTCTTGTAATTCATTTATCTTTATTAAGTACATAATGAGAAAAGAAATAAAAATTTTTTCAAGTTTTAGCAAAAAGAGACTTTACTGAAATTAATTAGAGCATGTGTATTTGAGGTTTGTAGTCATCTGTGTATTGCTACTTATAAAATAAGGACCATATCTTCTTTCTATATATGACCTACTTTAACAGTAAAGATATGTATATCCATCCACAAATATTTATTGAGTTCCTACTATGTGTTAACCACTATATTAATGATTGCAGATATATATAGTGGTTAAAAATATATCTCATGAAATCTTTATCTAAACATGACAGAAAGATAAAAACTGAGAAACTTTGTGTACTTAATTAGGAGCATCGTTAAAGAATAATTCCTGTATCTTGGTAAGTTTTGCTTTCTATATGCTTAAAGATAAAAAGAGCACATAATTTAAAATTTAAGAGTGAGAAAAATATTCAAGTAGAATTAACTTGTGTCTATGTAAGCTAAAGTGTTGCAATATACCCAGGGTACTTGGTCATTAGAGTTGGATACACATTGGTAATTGATATTATGAACACTTACTCTGACATCATTTTATTTGCTCATTTGTTAAAGGTCAAGCAAAGTGAATTTTTTTTTAAATGCTTAATTTTGATGAGGCTCTTTCCGCCCATTTTTCAAATTATGGATTCAATCAGTGCAAGCCTACAGAACGTAAGTTACAAAGTTTTTCCTTGAACTGTTTGAATCTTACAGTTACATAAACCTACAATTTAAATTTCTATTCTTAGTTACTGTTCACTCTAGATTTAGTCTTATGTTAGGAAGTAATAATAAATCATGAACTGAAGAAAAAAATAAGAATTTTCTAAGGTCAAGATATTGACTGTGTCCCTTCTTGTTTTTAACTATAAAAAAATCAATTTCTGAACTCTTACATATATTTTTAAACTATGACTGCTTGTGTCAGACACTGAGCTCATGGCTAGACATATGATGATGTCTGAAATATGGCCCTTGCACTTCTCAAGTTCACAGTTAACACGGAGAAACACAAGACAGCGGGTAATATGAAAATGGATTAATCTGTATTCCAAATGATACGGGATCATAACTAGGAACTAGATTGTTCCTGAATAACGATGTTCAAAAACCTTCAAATAGGACATTTTTCCCTTGTCCCATAAAGGATGACTAAAAATTAAACAGCTAGGGAAGAAGTGGACATCAATATCAGCTAGTTTGTAAAGATTTAGAAATGTGTAAGTAATTCAGAATGGTCCATAACAATTAGGGATTAAACTTTTAGTGAATGCTAACATTGATGATTCTATTACTTTATGATTATTCTATGTATCACTTTTTGAAACCTTAGAATATATGTAGATTCCATAATGTTACTAATGTACATAATCATGACCTATTGACACAAATTTATTTTCCTTTTATCTTGATTTATCTCTTCCCAAACTCTCAGTCTTCTGACCAAAATACTGACTTTTTGCACCTGCTTGCCAAAAGCAAGATCCTGAGGTCGATTCCTGGTACCTAAAAATACATATATTTTGACTCTACAATTACTAATGAGGTGACAATAAACACATAAATCTCTTTCAAAGTTACCAATCTAATTTCTGTGATAATTTTTATTACATTCACAATTTAGCAAAGAGTCTTTCAGGGAAGGATGTTTGTTCTTTATAACATAAACATTTATATTTAGTTCTTTGACTCAATTTATATTTATTTTCTATTTTCCAAAAACACACTATATTAGTTTATTCCCTTCAAACGGCGTTGATATTTTCTATGACTTACACAGGGGAAGTAAAAGGAAATAATAGTGAAACCTGAAGAAGAGAACAGAAAACAAGACCTTATGATAGAAGAGTTTTATTTCTGTTTTAATAGATCTCTGATGCTTCCAAAAAATTCTGCAATCTATCTTTTCAGACAGATCAAGGAGGCATTATAAGAAACCCACAGCAGAAAGAAAATGTCAAGGAAACATCACAGGTATAAAACAGATTTTTTCCATGAGCAAATCATTTCTAGGACGTATTTTCTATAAATGTCCAGCACTTACCTTGTGCAGGTATTCTTGACAAATAATTCAATTACAGAAAGTTTAGAAAATTAAAAATCTGATTTTTTATATAGCCTTTCCATGCAAGTAAATTTGAAATTTAAGTTAAAATGCTGATGAAATGTATGTACTTAATTCTTACTTATGTCATGTGGAAATAGAGAATTTAAATGTCAATACAAATGATTTTATAAATATGCAATGTTTTGAGAATCACAAATTCTAAAGTTTGTGAATGCAAAGAGATGTCAGCACTTTTAAAGGTTCTAAAATACATCATTTGCTCTTATTTCTGTTATATGGTTTTATGATAAATGCTTTAAGTAGCTAGAGACCGTTACTCCAAATTGAATTTCTCAGAAAGAGATTTTTCTAAACCATAATAACAACAAATTTATTACTAAAGAGAAAGGATTTAATCCCCAAGTTTCTTTGCAAAAGTCAGTCATCCCTGCAGAGGAATTTGATTAATGGTGCATAATCTACAGATGTTATGGAAGCATTGTAAGTGAGAATGTTAATTATCTAACTTTTTAGCACAAAGATAAGAGTTTAACCTTTAGAAAAAGAAAGACAGGACTAAATAACTCATGGGAATTAGTAATGGGGTAGAGAGCTTTTTATATTCACAATGGCAACTGAAATCTATCCCAGGTGACAACTGACAGAAACACATGAACATCAGTTTTTACCAAGCCTGACACATGAAGTGTTGGCAGTCTCTTCAGCTTCATCCTAAATAAGTCTCTATATCTCAGAGTGCTCGAGAATACCGGCGTACACACCAGAGAAATTTTAGGACTGTGAGTTTACATGAAGACAATAGAATCTCTAATAAATCAAGAATTAGCAATTCCAGAGCTCTAAAATTTTGGCTTTGAAGTCACAAACTTCTGTAATCTAATGCATGTTATTTGAAGTCTTTTCTGCATTTGTGTGTTCCTTTTTTGGTGGGGTGGAGTATACACTTGTTTTGTTTTGTTTTTTGTTTTCAAGAAACTTTCACTGAAATGTGTATGTGTAGCAATGCTCAAATTCCCCTTTCTGCCTCAAGTCAAAGTTAATGTAACACAAAAAATTGCAGGAGTCATTTAGCTTAATTATGTGAACGATAGAAAGCAGGAAAGCCATTTTAACAGTATATGATGTTTCTCATGAAACTTAGACAAACTAGGTACTAGTTTTTGAACCTCACCTGGCAAATACTGTAGCCTATGACCTTTAGACATCGGCCTCCCTGAGAACATTTTCCTGGTATTCTTGAAGAAACCCTTTTCTTCCATTTACTTAATTTTGATGTTCTTGAGACATTTTGACTACAATTTTGTTTTTCTTTCTTGTTCTACATGTTATGGAACAAATCTGATTCTTGGTAAGCTTTCAGCTCCCACAGATACATTGATGTCTTCCAAGCCAGTGCCTGTACATAAGCCTTATCATTTGTGTCTCCAGAGAGCATATTCACTTTCCTACTGTATAAAGCAAGTATGAGTACTAGTCTGCAAAATCACGTGTCCATAAAGTATGAACTTGCTTTATTTTTCAACAATTGATTTACATTTTAAAATAATGAAAACTTGATTTCAATCAGTTGAAGAAGCAATCTGCCTTCTCCCCAGAATTGCTTTTATGTTCCAAGGACATGGTAGGGTTGAAGGACAATCTGTTTACAGGTTCATTTGTTGAGAGGTACCCATACCTGATTTGCATTTTACTCATCAGCACTGTAGCATCTTCTGTGACTTCATTAAGTGAAAACCTCTTTTGCCCATATAGGAGACATATTAGCAAACGTAGAAAATGCTCTGCTAAATCCCAATTCACTAATGGTTGTGGGAAAGCCTGTGAAGCTCTCTCTGAATACTTTTCTTAGACATGAGAAGACTTCTACTCTTGCCTTTGCTTATTGCGATAGAATTCTGTAGTTAACCAAATATTCAGACACAATAGTTAAACAACTACTTCTTCCCTTTTTAGAGCCCCTAAATTTCTCTTATCTAGGGCAAGGAAGACAGCAGCAAAAATGAACATCTTTCTTCATGATGATTTTCTTCAAAATCTTTATGGCAGAGCCTTTGTATAAGGAAACAAGCGTAGTAACTGACTTTCCTTATATGCCTCATCTTGGTCATTTTTTCTCAAAAGATAGTGACGATGGAATACTCTAGCTGCTTCCAAGCTTAAAGACTGTGGGATACCAACTGATTTCAGGAGAAAGGATAAAGACATCATCTATACCCCAAAATGTTATCCTACTTCATCCTCTTCATGCAGCTGTTCTACAGTTATATATACTCAATAGATCTAAAATTCAATATCTTCCATGAAAACCTATCAGCTGTCTTTGTGCATATCTCAGTCAGTAGCACGGCTATCCATCTAATAACCCTAGTAAAAACATCTAAATGATCCAAGAGTCCTCTGCATCCCTTCATGTAACCTTAACAATAATGCCCTAGGGGCTGGGGATTTAGCTCAGCGGCAAAAGCGCCTGCCTGGCAAGCGCAAGGTCATGAGTTCGGTTCCCGGTACCGGAGAAAAACCAAAAAAAAAACAATAATGCCCTATTAATTCAAATGTGAAAGCCATATCTCAAATCAATTCCTTATTTTCTTTCTCTCTTTCTAGACAGAATATTAGTTTATTTTCCTCACAATTTTCTGTCAAGACTAGTATAATACCTCCAGAATGATGTAATCCCTCCAGATTTGCTCTCCTTATATTTATCCTTGATAGCATTGGAAACATATTTTCTTAAAAATATATCAGACAACTATGTAAACATGTACTCTTTGTTTGATAGTCTACTTTCCTTAATTGCTACCCGCTCTGTAGGAATCCTCAGCTTTGGGGTCGTAGGAAGCTTTTCTGGATTCACTCCCCCATACACACACCATTACAGCCGTCTTCAAATGCATAGTAATATTTTAGGTTACTTGCCTGCTCTCTGTCAGCACCCCTCTGTGATGAAGACTCAGACTAAAATCATACTGAAAATGAATATTTTGTCCTAAGTGCCTAGCAGAAAACATAGTGTATTAAAGTGAATGGACAAAATTGACACCCAAACTCTTCGGTCAATGTAACTATTTCTAGCTTCTTCTGCTCCACACCCAAATTCAGTTTGTCCTCGATATTCTGAATGGGAGTGTTTTCATCCCACTAATCATCTGTGTGCCTCATAATTGTGTTTTCCTTGATGTGTGTGTGCATGTGTGCTAAGGGTGTGTGTGTGCTTAATTAAACAAAATTTAACAGAAAAAAAGGATTAATTAGTGTCATGAAAAATAAAATCATTTGGGGGCAAATTGCTCTCCTAAATGGCTCAGCAATATAAGTAGTCATAATAACATAAGTATTATATATTAATCATCCAAAATGATAGTGAAATAACTAAGAATAAAAAAATGCATAGAAAAGTAAATAGCTGGAAGTCAAAACATAATAACTCAAAGTGAAAAGTGAGACAAAGGATGCATTAATTAGGAATATAAAGGGACGTGCAAGGGCTAGAAGGACAATCTGGAGAGAATCTAGGAAGTCTAATACCTTTCCAACTGATTTCTGTTGCTCCTGCTTGGCCCACCTTCACCTCCCCTTCTGCAGGTCTCTTCTGCAAGCCAACTTCTCAGGCTTTCAGTAACTCTGCACTGAAATCAAATTGATCATCAGGGCTCCCACTGTGGGATTTTGACTTCTTGGCAGTGCTCTGTTTGTTACCACTTGTCTTGCTGATTTCTAACCTCTGAATCATGGCTAGATTTTCTTTTGCCTCCTCTGCTTTGTTTTTGTCTCATTACACTTACACCTTTAAATACCTACATTTATATTTACTGGACTTTTAATTGGCCCTTCAGATGGCAAAGAGGTAACTTTTTATATTTAAACTGCCTGTTGTTCTCTGTGATGTTTCTCATCCTTTCAAGAGTCCTCCTGTCACTCACTCACAAGACAATTTCATTCAGGTAATTAAGTTGTTCAGGATGTGTAATAGCAAAACTCCCACATTTATGTAAAATTTTTGTAGCTGGACCTAGCTCAGCTCTGGCTTTCTTAATACTTTTCCTTGCAGTGAGTGATATTTTCTTTTTCTGCACCTTTCACTTCTCTTCTTCCCCCATTTACCACTCAGTTCCACTAAGGATTGAGGAAGAGGGAAAGGAAGAGATAGGCAAATAACAGGGAAGGTCTTAATTTACTGGGTTACTGGTGCGTTAGCAACCTGGAATTAGTACTCTGCACTTTTGTGTTCAATGAGGATTCTTTCCTTTGTGGATTGCCTGTGTAATTCTTTGGAACATACTACACTGACTCGTTATCCCCACACCCTGGGAACATCCACGTGTAGCTCACCTCACTTGTCAATGACTTTCTTCTGTGGTCCCTTCTTCCTCAACCTCTGGCAGTGCCCCTGGTTTTCTCTTCAAGTCTGCCATCTTTCTGGCTACACCCCTTAGCACATAGCTCTCTAAACACTCTGAAGTCTGTAGATCCTTCAGCTTCACAAATGCTTGGAGTTCAGGGGACCTACAGTTTAGCTACAGCTCTTTTCCCTCTCACCAAAGCAACTACCAAGGTGAATCTTTTGTCTTAGGAATTTTATAGGAATGAATTTGGATTGACCTTTTGCGTCTAAAGATTCAAATGACCCATGTTCACACTGGCCTAACACAGGCACACGGGAAGGGTAACGTGCCAGCTACAAAGGCCAAGCTTCCCATGCTACCGAGCATTAGATTTCAGGTCAGCTGGCCCAGAACAGGTACAGATTAGGAAGACAGATTCTTTGCCTTAAGCAAGTGGTGGGTGCTTGTGTACTCATTTTATCACTGTTAAATATGTATATATTTTCTTTTATTGTATATATTTTGTATTATTGTATATATTTTCTTTTATGTGTGCTATACTTTTTATTATTTTTAAAAACTATTCTCCTCCTACCATGAGGTGAAATGTTTTACTTAGTGGCTTGTATGAGTAATTTTGCCATACTGCAGTGATACACAGGCTAACCAGAGTAAATATTTTTTAATGTAAGAGCTTTTAATATTCTAATCAGCTCCCACACTAGTAAAGTGGACATAATAATACCTACTTTGCAGAATTATATTAAATTCTAAGGCGGACAGTATGCAGAAGAAGCCTAGTTTTTTGCCCGACATGAGGTGGAACTTCAGTGAACGTGAATGACCAAGCCCTCTTCCTAACGTAGCTGTGAAAAACTAGTGAGGATATTTCTGCTTTCAAGACTTGACTAGAAAAGAAGAAGTAGTCATAAATTTTCTTTCATATTCTAAAAGAAGGTAATTAACATGCTTCCATGAGTTTTTAGTATTATATTCGTGCTTTGCTACTGGCATATTCAAAACCAGGAGCCAACACTAAGAATTGCTGAAAAAGAAAAGATGCCACTGTTACAGCATCCATTGTGCAAAGAGGTTCAGGGAGGAAATATGCTAAGTACATGAGGAAGATTGGCCATTCCTCCCCAAAGAAAAGATTCAAAAGGAAGCAAAAGAGATTTAAAATCACTCCCCGTAAACAATAGCAGAAATGTGTAGTTTATGGAGGGCTGAAATAATCCCCCAGCAGTGCAGTGAATTTTCATTGATACATAAGTGGTTGCCTATTATTTGCCACAATGAGGAGGCCTAATTTAACACAAGAATGTAGCCGGAGAGGCAATACTGGCTTAATAATAGGTTCATTCTCTGCAGGAATTCCTGTGAGTGAGTAGAGGCAGTAAGGACTGTTGTGGGGTAGGAAGGGAAGGCAGAACAAGATGACTGTACACCGCGTGGCCTCTTTGCTCAGAAGTCTATTACATGAATTGGCCAAGGAGCTGTTTCAGTGCCCTACTGTGTGAGTCAAGAATGTGACTTCAGCTTGACAGAGTACAAAAGGTAAAGACTGGGTGAACCTGACAGGCCTCAGGGATCTCCGTTACTAGCTGTTACCTTCAGAGCGTCATTGGCAGAAGATGAAAGTAGCCTCTGGCACAAAGAACTGCAGGCGCACAACCTTAACTTGGGTACAGAGCAGCAGGGGAAGGAAAGGTATGCCCTTCACTGGAATCCAATTTGTTAGAGGAAACTGTACATTCTGTGGGAACTATTTACTCTGATTTGGAAATTAGTGGTTGCCTTAGCAACAGTTGAATCCCATGAGGCTCGCACATAGTGCTAATTCCAGTTCATGGACACCTTCATGGGTGAAAACTGCAAACAGTAACTTGAGCATCCCATTTGGCACACCTCTCACAGGAAATCAGATTTTCCTTGGCCTGTAAAAAATCCAAATAATAATTCCTGTTTATCGATACTTTTGATACATGAGGTGATGTGCTGCCGGCTTTGCATTTGATCTCATTTGATAGTCAGATGTGAGCCTGCAAGGCCAGCGATATGATTCCATTTTACAGATGAAAAATGGCACAGATAGTTGCATGACTCCCGCAAGATTAGCCAGTGATGGTTGGAGGATTTTGCATCAGATCTGGCTGGCTCTAAAATTCTGTGTTTTTTCAGCATTTCTAGCTTGATAAAGGATAATTCAAGGTTTTTAAGTTGAAAAGTACATTGGGGATTATCCTGCACAATATTGTCAGTGAAGATATATTTTAAAAATATAAATACAAGAAGGTTAGAAGATTTATTTGAGGTCCAATGGTCAACATCCACTTGTGGAAAACCACCTTGTAGCCACCTAAAACTATGATGTACTCAGTGTTGGAGGGTAAATCGTACATTTTTTGCTTGACTTTATCTATTAAAGATGAGCAATGGGTGGTCATCAAATTAAGGAAGGAATAAATGTCACTTTCTCATATATCCCTCACTTATTTCCTTCACAAATGTGCTGGTATAACAGAGCCAGGACTAGGGGGAAGCAGGTAAGATCCCAGGGTGCAAAATTCAGGCATGAGGCTCCTCACTGACTTCACTTCACCTCTGGCCCTGTGGTGTAATTACCCTCACTTCCAAAAGGTACCGAAACACTTAGAAGGTATTGTCTAAAATAACGGGGAAGGACCAAAACCTTTATACAATCCCAGTTTTTATTTGCTTGAAATTTAGTTCCTTCATAGATCAACAGTTATTATTTTTATGTAAAAATATAGAAGATTTTGACCCTTATCTTAAATACTTACTTTGCAGTTATAGCCTCATAAGAGTTTGATTAGAAGTTTTAAAACAGATAGAGGTGCCCCTTACAAAGAAAACAGTCCTGTATAAAAATGCTTTTCAAAAACTTGATGGGTATATTGATCACTTGGGGATTGTGTCAAATATAAACTCTGACTCAGTGTGTTTGGAGTGAGAACCAAAATTATATTTAGAATAAATTTCCAAGTGATGCAAACAGTGCTGCTGTGTGGAACACACATTGGGAAACAGGTTCTCTAAAATGTCTGCAATGTGAAACACATCCTTGTCGTTCAGCAATTCATCCTATATGAAGTCATTTCCTATAAGTTAACTGTTGTCCTATACATGTCTATCTACCAGTAATAAATTTGGCAAGAGTTCATATTTCAATGCTACCCATAAATTCTATCAGCTTCTATTCCTTCCCATCAGAACGGTCCTGAATTCCCTAACTACATGTGGCTCCAGTATATAGAAATATATGGCCAAATTTTTGTCAGTTATTTTTATAACTGCAGAGAGATCAGTGAGGTTTTACAAGTAATGAGAACCATACACTATAAAAGAAAGAAAATTAAACCTTGAATCTAGAAATCAGAACCCTAGACTAGTTTACGGCAATCTAGATGGGAAAATTTCACCATACCACCCATTCTCTCTTTGCTTCCATTTTCTCACTTATGAAATGAAATCATTAAATTAGGCCATCATAGACTTCTAGCTCAGATATTCAAGTTTCTCTCTGTGTTAAGGACAGTGCATGATCTCACCAGCCGTTACATAGGTAAATCCAATGTAGAAATAAAAATTGGGAGCATTATACTGAGGTAGCACTGTAAGAGTTTAACACTTGAAATCCAGAACATCAAAGGTCACTGATTTGCACTTGCACACTGTATGCATCTCAGCTGCTCATGTCATAAAGTCCTCTCTAGCACTCTCAGACACATCTTCTTTCCACGGTGCAAGGACTTGTGAAGGATCCCATCTGTATATGTGGCAGTCAGCCGGTACTGGACAAGAAATAAGAGTCAAATGGCAGGTTCACACGGCAACATGCTTTGCTGTGCCACAGCCCTGCTTTCACGGGCTGACATTCCCTTCCCCACACTGCTCAGAATCCCAGTGCCACCATACTGTCACTCTCACCATATTAACTAGCTCTCCAAGATCCCCTGCTTCAAACTCTCGTTAAGATCTGGCCTCCCTTATGCTCCAAAATTACCTCGCATTCCTCCTCTTTTCTCTCCTTATCAGAACTTCAATTTCTTTAATGGAAGTAAGTTGTCTCTAAAAAGATATTTTGGTTAATTCTGAGACAAAAGAACAGAAGTAATCATTAACTAAAATTATTGGTGCATTATATAATAAATATTTTGGTTTCTGGATCCACCTTTCTTCTCTGAAGTAATGCCTCTGTCACTTTTCCACATGCAAAGGTTTGCCTTGTTTTTTTGCAAATGCTTTAACCCAGTACTGGTTTCAGACTTCTAGGACCTTGTTTGATGGTGAACCAAGATATGAGAACCAGAACCGTATTTAGAGTAGAGATTTGTGTCTAGAAATAGAAATCTTAGCAAGCATGCTTTTGAACTGAAAAAAACTGGTTGTTGTTCACAGGTCATTGAATTTGTCATGATTTAGGGTTTTATTCATCTATCACACATTTATTTTGCGCTTACCACATGCTGAATACTGAACTAAAGTATAGGAAATGTAAAAGCAAAAGTAAAGAATAGAATTAACCTTTAATAAATCTATAATGCAAGTAGAGAGATAACACACAGCTTATTAAAATTCTTGTGATACCTGTTTTGATTAGATGAGAGGGCAGCTTGGTTAAAATACTGGTGTAGGTCCAGGTCATCCAAAGCCTGAACTGTCCCTGAAACTTACAACCTTTGTTCGTCCTGGAAAGTCATATAAACTACCTGGGCTCCATTTTCTTTATCTTAAAATTTGAAAAAGTGCATGTGTATTCATTTTATCATTTTCATAATAAAGGTAAACCTAGGTCATATTATACATAGACATTCAGGTGATTCAGAAATAAATGAATTCAGGGATATTTCTAGAACTCAACAATGGCTTGAAAGGACAGGTATAAATTTGGTAAAAGAACAAAGAAAAGAGAATAAGATGGTCATGATTGTCAGCCAAAGAGGGCAGCATGTACACAGGCCCAGAAAACACACCAGTTTGGCTACTGCTAGTAGGTCTGTCTCAGTAAAGCAGCAAGAATCTAACTGGTAAGGCAGTGACTAGACCACAGAAGGACTTTATATCCCTATGTCCCCATTTGCCAGGGGTGGGTTTGGGTTACTCCTGTTGTTGAAAGTTAAGTGTTAGCAGTGCAGTCTTTCATTCTGAAACTTAGATTATAAACCATATGACCATCTTACTCACATTCCAAATTGAGAAGTCATGGAACCTAATAGCTATGAAGAGTCTCTGTTGAAAGTTAAGATGGAGAATGACATAATCAATTCTGATTTTAGTGAATATTCTGGAAATTATGTGAGCAGTGGTGAAGGCTGAGTTAAGGGAACCAGGAGGGAGGTAGAAGGTATGGACAGTCAGTAAACACCATACTTTTCATTATATGGTCTGGATAATCATAGCTAACATATTTAGCTATTTTTAACTCTGTGGCAAATGCTGTTTTACAAATTTTTGTGTGCTATCTCATTTAAATTTCTCCATACCACAAAAAGATGGGCATTATCATAATCTCTCCTTTTACTGAGAAAACTAAAACATAGATGCAGTTAAATTATTTGACAAAATCAGAACATCTAAACTCAAACCTACAGAATTTATCACTACATATCAGGCTTCCCTCCAGTAAATTAAACTACAATTTCATATGACTTAATGAATGATGATTGCCGTTAGTATACCAGCCAATACTTGCTTGGATGTATATGAAGCTTTAATATCACTGAAGAATTATTAACATTTCTTTTTCAACCATCAAACTGGAACTTGGATAAATCCTCATGACCTGTAATGGACTAGAAAGGTTATCCTGGATTTAGGCTGTTCAGAAACCTATAATCTTTCTCTCTTCTGCTTTTCCATTCTATCAAAACTATTACAGAAAAACTGTGGTTTAAGTTTTCCATTCCTAGTAAAGGGGTCATTGGTAAACGGTTTGATTAGTTTTTAGAAGGACATTTTGACTTTCCCATATCTAAAAATGAGACACAATTGCCCATCATCATCATTCTAATACAAAACAAAAAATTCCTTCCCACATTTGCCTCTGTCTTTATTCTTACTATTCCATAATTGGCCTCCCCAAAATAAAAGTGGTAATATTCATTCTTCTGTGAGAAAATTCATCTTTACTGTTATAAAAGATGGGGTCTTTACTGTTATAAAAGATGGGGTCATTGGTATATTTCCTAAAGTCATTACACAGTACAATTATGGTTACTTCACTACATTGGAGAGCAATACTACTGCTGGTTTTAGAAATTGGGTGACTTCTCTGTGATATTTGGGAAACAGAATTAAGAAGATTGATAACATTGTATGTGAGATAAATGAAAAGAAAAAGTCAAGTAAGATTGTGAAGTTTTTGTTTTGAGTACATAGTGATTTCATGCAATTAATTAAGTAGCATAACCTAAGAAAGTGCTTAAAGGGTTAGACTGGAAGTAATGAGTTCGATATATATTTGTTGGTGTGAATGGGTGGATGAATATAACAATTAAAGATAACATCACTGAAATTAAAAGATGATGAAAATTATTTAAAATGGAACCACTTCAGTGAATTACTTCAAGATTACCTGACAAATTGGAAGCAAAAATGGTTTGGGTGTCTTCTCTTAGCTGGAAAATGGGAAGAACAAACGTGAAATGTAAGCATATATGCATGTATGTAAACATGCATGCCATCTGTCTAAGGATGGATTGCATGGATATTTAAAACATCTGCTAACTTCATTTCATGGAATGATCCATAGTTGTAGTTTTGGTCAATTAGGAATATTTGTTATTTGCTTATTTTTGTTTTGCTTTGTTTTAACACTCTACATAAAATTTTTAGGGCAGCTGTTCTAGGGATTCGGGGGCTTGATCTATATACATTCTCTGGCTCTGTTGTTCAAGGTGTATTTTATTAATTAATAAAGACAATGGAATTCTTTACTGAAATTATCACAAAATATTTCTGACTTGAAATGGATTTTCCTTATATTGTGAAAAATAAGTTGATCATTACTTTAGATAAGTTTTGAAGTTACTTCTAAAATATCTCCAAATTTTAATTTCCCTAGATATCTTTCCTCAGCCAGTGATAACATTCTTGCTGACATACTCATATCGTCTGTTTCTCTCCCAAAGGTGATGAGGGGATCTGACAGATAGAGACACATCAGCAGCCATGCCAACTGGCTGCCAACTTGGACATATGTACAGAGCAGAGAGCATGCTAAAGTTCCCTACGCAGACAGCCAAGAGCCCACTGACATTCACCAAAGACTGCAGAACACGTCAATATCGCTGCAGCATAGTCAAGTTTGGAGTGAGCCATGTTCAAGGTTCTGGAAAGGAGAAGATGACCACCTGGGCAGGGAAACACTTTGCTATGGATACGTGCCTCATTTGGTGTCTACTTTGCATGTCTGCTGCTGGGCTTCCATCTGTCAAATCTCAACAGACTATCAGAGCTAAAAACTGGAGACTCCATGGCTTCAAAATGCATTCTTCTGCTGGCTGCCTGATGGTTATCTGGGGACATAAAATTTAGGAAGCAATTCTTGCTGACTGACCCTCTTCTATGGTATGTACATTTTAATTTTAAGTGTGTCTATTTAATCTAATCTATATATAATTCCGAAAAAATTCTTTGCAAATTTAAACAGAGAGGACAAAGTCCATCACCTTATCAGAATTAGACCACATATATGTTTGAGTTCGATTTTGAAATATTTCCCTTGTAACTATTGAATGTACTCTAGAAGGTAATACTATTAGATGTAATGCAATTTAGTTTTTATTATATGTTTAAGTTATACGTTAATTACAGTATCTAAATATTTCTAGAGTAAATATATCTAGAACTTTGAAAATAGTTTTCCACTGTATTTAATGAAAATTCCTAAAAATTATCCATAGCATTAATATCTCTGGGCCTTTCTTAATTATATTTTCATGTATTTCTCTTTGAAAAAAACTAAAAATAAATTCTAGCCAATTTCATTTTTCTTTCTTTTGATATTTGTACTTGAAACATATTCTGATTTTTCTTTGCTATGCAATTATAAACATTTTACCTCTACTTCAACGGTAGTGTAGAAATGTTTAAATAGATATTTTTGTGTATAATACCAGGCAGTAAGTTCTATCATAGCTTGAGAAAAACTGAAAAAAAAAAAAAAACAGAGAGACTTATGAACAGTGGCAGTGGACATCCCGGGACATCTCGGATAGGTTTACAGTGATTAATATTCTTCAGATAAATATACTTCATACTGTCTAATATAAATAAACTTCACACTGTGCTTTAGAACTTGACTGTGACAGATTTGCAGGCTTTATAGTGAACAATAATTTTTTGAATTGAAAGACTGATGTGTTTGGGGTGTGTGTGTGTGTATGCTAATAGTGCTTTTTATTACTAGAAAATGTATTTTAAGGACTATGGCCCCCATACAACAACGACCCCAGTGAGATACATTCCTGTGTAACTACTTCTGCTTATTAAGCATAGGTAGAATCTGTGAATTTAACTAATATGCATGACATGGCAAAGGTGATATGATGTTCCTAACATTATTACCTTACATTATATACAAGACTGTGTCTAAATAGACTGGAATGAGAGATTCTCCTTCTAGTCCTGGAAAAGCTTATAGTCATGATGTAAATTTACTAGGCACGAGGCACTGAGCAAGATTAGCAGTGGAGAGCTGAGCAGCTCCCAGCTCCCAGCTAACACAAAGTGGGGGCCTTATTCATACAAGCTCAAGGAAAATAATCCTATCAACAACCTCCATGAGCTTGGAAGAGGATTCCTCCCCAGTCAAGCCTTCAAATGAGGCTTGTATCCTGACACCTTGAGATAATAAAGGTGCATTATTTTAAACTGTTAACATAAGACCCACACTGTAACCCTGGTACAATTCCTCCATACTTGTATTTCAGTTAATAATGTGGTGCTGTGCTAGTTTGCTAGGGCTTCTGTATGAATCTACTACGAACTGGGTGGTTAAATAACAGTTTTATTGGCTCACAGTTCTGGATGCTGGAGGTTGAAGCTAACATTTTGGCAGGGTTGATCCCTTTTGAGGACTATGAAGGAAACTGTCCTCCACTCCCCACCAGCCTCCGTTTGCTGGCAATCTTTGCCATTCCTTGGCCTGCACAGGCATCATCCCTATCTCTGCCTTCAGGCTCTCATAGTGTTCTCTCTGTGTGCAGATTTGTGTCCAAATTTCCTCTTATCATGAGGACACCAGTCATATTGGATTAGGGGCCCACTCTACTCAAGTATAACCACAATTTAACTCACTGCATTTCTTTTAAGTAAGTTCATATTCACAGGCACCAGGAGTTGACTTCAACATATGATTTTTGGAAGGACAAAAGTCAACCTATAGTAGGGGTTGAGTTCTTAATGTAAAAAAAAATACCTAAGAAAGGAAGAAAATATTATCATTTTAAACTGTTATTCTTTTATTTTTTTCTTTCACACTTTGCTTTGTCTGTCTTTGACTAGAAAAGAGTGTGGATGAAAGTATGCAAATATCCATTAATGTTTTCAATATAATTCCTTGAATACTTAGTTTTTGCAGTGATGGGAACTATGACAATGTGTATTGGAAAATTGTTATAAGACCTTTACTTATTAAAATGCAGAAGTGCTTATCTCAGTTCATATTATTCGGTGTGCCCCAAGGTATTGAGACTATGGACATGATTGAAACTATCGATATTTCCTTAGTAGTAACTTATTTTGCATCATACTTTTAGAACAGAAAATATAAAAATGCATTTGATATCAATCACTTAGGTGTAAAGACATCATACATATTCAAATTTGAAGATTTTAAATAGTAAAACTAATCTTGTAGCTATCAAGATTGCTAATCTTATAGCTTTAGCAATAAATCACCTACCTGTCAAGTACTCTTCTAAGCAATTTATCTATCTCATTTCATTTTATTTTATTTTTACAAAAATCACATAAAGTAGATGTTAACATTTACATACTATAAATGAGGAAACTGAGGAAAAAGGAATAAACAGCATGTCTAAAGTCACACAGAGAATGTTAGATCATGAATCTTAATCAAATCCACCTTCTTTTCAAGGAGTTACTCTACTTTTCTGCCTCTCATTAAGTAAACATTTATGTATTTCATTACACCTGAGTATGCTTAGATGTCTACATTAAATTCTTCAGAAGCTACTACTACTACAGTCAAGTTCTGTTTTGCAATTTCACACTATTAGTGCTTTTGCCCAGTTGTTCTCTGTTTGTTATCAGGTATTGGTCAATTTCAAATCTGGATAATTTTGGCTATGTGTGGGTCCTTTACCATAGGAAAAATTATGAGCTATGATAAAGTCTCAACACATGCTCTCAAACTGTAGAAATACCTACATATATTACCAGAAGTTAGCTACTAGGGAATGGTTTCCAGAATTCTGTACCCATAGACCAGTAATCAAGTGATAAGATCTGTTTCCTTCATCATCACAGCATGAGCTGATGAGTAGCAATCTCTCTTTTTCAGCTTAGGCTGTGATTAATTTGATTGGTTTCAAAACCTGTTGTGTATTTGCTCTATGCCCTGCCTGCCTATGTTGGCACAATATGATTGTAGTGGTTTATTATTTATCATACTACAATATGATTGTAGTTATTCCCTTTTATCTGGCATAGTTGAGAGTCATGGCACTTAACCCTTACAGGGTGCTTCCTGTACAATTAATGCCCATGAACATTTTAAGCCAAGAGCTCCCCTATTTTCTCTCTTATTTTTTGGTATGAATATGTTACACCTTTTAAATTGCTGTAAAGTATGTGAGCACAAAAATATTACAAATAATAACATCAAGCGACAGGAAATGTAAATTATGCTTAGAAATATATGATGTTTGCATTCTGGTCTATCATTTGTCACATCAGTTTACTGTAATACCCGTGCTGATCTCGAGTCAGTAGAGCTCAAAATGGGTTGATTTTCTATAATTACATTTCCAAATTAAGCTGTGTCATTAAGGGGAAATCTGTTCAGTCAAAACATTTATTTGGTACCTACTACAAAGTATTTATTCTTAGAATAGCAACTTAGGAAATGTATATGATAGTCTACAAACCTTATTGTTAAAGAACTTACACTCTAACTAGTACTGCTCCAAATTTTTGTGTTTTGATGGTGCCTTTGCTTCCTAAGATTACTACTTACTCCGGATATCTTTTCCCAATATCAAAAGATGACTGATAGTTTTTCATCATTTTCAATCAATAAAAATATCTTGTCTAGGTCAGGTGTTCACTAGGCTTAACATACTGCTGCACGGTCTTCATCAGCTTTAAATTTTAGACGCTGAACATAAACCCCTATGTAAAAGACATTTTCAAAATGCAATGCTTAAATCTGTAGCTTCAGGAGAAAAAGCTCATAATTCCTTATTCTGTCTATCATATAAAAGAAAATTATTATTTCACACCTATATCATTAGCCACTTGTGATTCCAGTAGCACTTTGGAAAATTCTTCTGAGGGCCAGTTGCTCTATACACTCTTGGTTTGACACCTTTAATGAAATCCTGCTGATGGCAGATACAGGTTTGGGGATGTGCCTATTTTGTCGCCTTCTCCTTCCACCTGATTTCCCAATGCAGATCTTTTCCTCTGCACTGTAGGAGACCCTTGTGTGTATGTAGAAACTAATTAAGCTTACAAAATGCATAGTATACAAATGATATGGTTTTGTTTTTCTAATAAGTGCCATTTTAATGCCTTTTGTTCTATTTCTTAATTTGAATTTTCTCTGTAATTTTTAACATTTATATAGTATGAAATAATCCTAAATTATATATTCATGATATATAACATGTTAGCCATATTGCATATTTGTAATGTATTATATATGATATAATAATTATGATATATTATACATATAGTATACAAAAATTATTTAATTGGAAACATAGAATAATCCTAATGATAATTTATTATTTCAAACATAAAATCACCTAAACACTTACTTAAGAAAATTACAGTACACTTTTGAAAAAGGTTGAATTTACTTATAATGATATGAACTCATCCCAGACTTGTTACTTTAGACATCATCTTATCCATAGTTAAATTGTATCCTTGTTGCAAAGTAGGATGTTTCTATTTTGAACATTTATTTTTGTGACCTTTTATGTGTAGCTGTGAAATTATCATTTGGGTATATTGCAACCAGCTGTAGTAGAGAAAAAAATACAATAACATTAAAAGCAGATGCTCAAATTGTACAAAAAGAGTGAATGATAGTTGGTGACAGGAAGTGAATGTGATTAACTTAGTATAGAAACTAAAATAGAAAGAATAATGGTGTTGCCCTTGTTTCACTCAAAACTGCACCATAGTTTGACTTAGATCATCCCATTACTAGCCATGTAAGCATCACACCGTTTCTCCTACAGAATACACATAATGTGATGCAATCAACTCATATTCTCAAAAACAATAGCCAGAGTCCCCATACTACATTTTCTATTCACAAGGAGCTATTTTTGTTTGTATCTTGGAATTTCAAATGTTTCTTTTCTTCCTCAGATGTGTATAAACTGAAAGGACATAAAGGCGGATAAAGACTTAAAGACCACAGTAGCAAATGTTAAAATTTACTTTTAATACTAAACATTGACTACTAGATTGTTCTTTACACCATCTCTGAAATTCAGTACTGAAGTTTCAGTTGTCACAAATGGACTTAGCAGCTTGGCAGCATTATGAATACCATCAACAACAATGGACTATCCTGTACCAGGATTATTGGGGGTTTTCACATTTTTAAGTAGAAAAGCAAAGAACTTAAAGTTTAAGGCTAATTTCTTAGAACTAATAATAATGTTTTTATGAGGATCATAACCACAAGTACTCAGTCTTGAACAATTTTTTTAACAAGAAGATAAATCCTCTTAAAAAGTCTGAAGAAATATTTCTGAAGCCCACTATAAAGTAATGTACGACCTCCCCCTACTGGCTTAGCAGAATAATAAAAACATAAAAAAAAACTAGTGAGAATTTTTTATATTTGAAAACACTAAAATCCCATTAGTGTATAGAATGAAGATGTATCTTTGTAAAGTAGATACCAGCTCCAGCAACATCGCTGTAGTAAATACACAAGCTTGTCAATATTCGTACACAGTGGATCCCGCATTCACACCAAATTAGATTCCAAGACACATTAATGCACCATCATACACAACACACACAGAGGCACATAGCGCAACGCACAGACACAGACATACATAAAATGTGCAAAACTCTCCCTCTCGCCTTGTGCTAGTTTGTGTCTTTCATCCCCATGGAGTTCTACAGTCATCTGCGGCCCTTGCCAACATGCGCTGGTTTCCACATCCATTCCTTCCCTGCTGCTGGCTGGACCTGGTATCTGAGCTTGTACCTGGAAGTTTGTGTGTCACCTGGCAGTCACTGCAACTGAGAAACCATTTCATGATTAAATTATATACTTTAAATCACTTAATTATTATTGCATCTTATTAAAATTAAAAATAACTCAATCTGATGAACCAAAAATAATGGATGCCTACTTTATATAACTTTGAATAAAATTTGCATGCTAATCAACTAATTACTAAATACCAAGAAATAACTTTTCTGTTGCCTCTTCTCCCGCTATCTTGCAGTGGATGACAAATAAAGATGACCTAAATTAGCCACACTGAATACAATGCAGGTATTTGGGCCTAAGTCTTTCAGAAGTTACTGAAAATGAATTTAACCTTTGTACAGTTGTGCCTATCTGGGAAACTGCTGCATACATTTAGTATGCAAAGGGCCTACAGTCAATAAACAAAATTTTCTAAGGATTTATCAAATTTTTATGTTGAGACTGAAAAAAACTCAGACCAAGAGTCTTTCATTTTGAAACTGTTGTTAAGTGCCTAAATAATGTTCCAGTTAGCACTTTAGTAATGGATATTCCCATGATTAAGAATGAATTTTAGTAAGGCACGGTTGCACATACCTGTGATCCCAACACTCAGGAGGCTGAGGCAGGAAGATCACTATGAGTTTAAGGCCAAGCCTGAACTACATAGTGAGACGCTGTCACAAAAAAACAAAAAAGAATGCATTTTATATTGATCCACCCCTAAAGTAGAAAGTGCACTGGATTGTATCTGTTTCAGATTGTTTTATATGTTTTAGAGATATGTTGAAGACAAAAGTCTTGATACCTATAAAAATGGCTTTATTTGAAAATAGGGTCTTTGCAGATATGATTATGTTAAGATGAGGTCACAAGGTGGGCCTCAATTAGTATAGTTGGCGTCCTATAAGAAGAGAAGAAACAGACACGTGCATAGGAGAAAACGCCATGTGCAGATGAAGGTAAATTGCAGTGCCTGATGCACCAACCAAGCAAGGTATATCAAAGATAACTGGTAATTGCTTGTGTGCTAGAAAAAGAGTATGGGACAGATTTTTCCTCAGAGCCTAAAGTAAGGAACCGATCCTGCCAGGATCTTACTTTCAAGCCTTTTGTCTCTAAAACAGGATACAATAAATTTATCTTTTTTTTTTTTTTTTTTTTTTGGCACCAGGAATCAAACTTAGGACCTTGCACTTCCAGGCAGGCACTATGCCACTGAGCTCTATCCTCAGCCACACTTATCTGGTTTTAAATCACTCAGTTTGTGGGGTTGTTTTCATGACAGCTTTAGGAAAATAATATAGTTATTTAATATACTATTTGTATAATATAGTATAATAGATTGTATAATTTAATATAATAGTTATTGGAAACCTACTATGAGATAAGCACTAAATGAGTCTTAAAACCCACGTGGCATAATACCGTAGCCTTTCCCCCAGGAGGCCTCACTGAGAAGATGACACCTAAGTGAAGCAACTATTACAATTAAAAGTAAAGCTTTAATCAATAAATATTGTACAAGCACACAGAAAAAGGTTCACACTAGTCCTGGGGAAGCAGAGCAATAATCTCAAAGAATGTAGTATCTCAACTAAGCTCTAGACAACAAGAGAAAGCCACGAAATATTTGGACCTGAGCAAGGATGGAAGAGTACAAAGATGATGAGATTATTGTAAGTTAAGATGGCAGCTTGTCAAAAATCGTAACCCAAAGAGGATCATAAGGAAAAATGTCCAGGATTCCAAGTCCACTCATTCACCACAAAAATCATATTCCTGCCATTTGTCCCAAACTTATTAGGAGCTAAATAGGATTTCCTTTACAGGACTCAATAACAAGTTGTTATCTGTTTTACAAAATTTCTGCAAACAAGGTATTCAGCAAATGACCCATGCTTTCGATGTCTTTGGTGAAAATTGAAAGTCGAAGTCCACAGTTATTTTAAGAGATATTCTACCACCATTTCTTTGGAATTCCAAAGTCTTTTTGAAAATGATTTTAAATTATTTCCACCTTTAAAATTTCCCTATTATTCAAAGTGCTTGGTCTATATTATAAATAAATCATCTAAAAATATTCGACTTGTATAATCAGTAAAAAGAGCATTTTTCCTTTACTGTTGAAAGTGCAAGAGAGCACCTAAAATGAATGTTGCTGATAGAAGGTTCAGAGGAAAAACTACTCTGAATCTCAGAGGTTACATAAGCAGAGTATTCAAGATATACTAGTTACTATGGTAACCTCATTTTTTATTGATTAATAGAATAAATAGTCTTGCAAGTCTTCAATAATCTATTGGCAAATTAAGGTTAACCAGAATAAAACTATAAAACTCTCTCTTTAATAAGTATAAAAGAGAAAATTAGTTACCACTATTTTTGGAGGAAAGGAGTGCAGTATATACCAAAGTAAACCTTTGTTTCCCTAAGAGTACTGACTTAGACTCCATGACTTATAGTTTCACAGTAATATATTATTGAAACCTGCTTAAATGCATAAACTGAGATTCTCCTTTTTGTTCATCCAAATGTGTACCTGTCTGTGTCATTTTTCTTTTTTAAAAAAATAATTGTAATAGGTTTAATGCCAGAACTCCATATTAAAATTTGCTGTACTATAATATATCTTTTAATTCAGTGGTTGTTATTTTTCAGTATAAATAAGATGATCATATGCTAAACTCTATAAATAACAATTATTATATATCTCTACAAACACTGGGCATTATATTTAAACAAGTCAAATGATGAGATAAATCATTTTATTCTATAAACATGAGAAATGTCAAACAAAAGACTTTTGGGTCAGTGAGGAAATTGTTCTTGATATTTTCTCTCAAGTACTGTGACATGGAGAGAAGCCTCTCCATGTGCATGTACAAAATGTACATATAAAATATCCCTTGTGCCCCTGTTTCCTAACAGCTCTTCTCAAATCAATATTTCCATCTTGCCTAGTAGTTCTCTTTCTACCTACCCAGCTCTAAGTAAGTTTGATTTTCATTGGCTCTCAAAAGTTTTCAAGCAACTCCAGAATTTTATTTGCCCCATTCATGACATCTTTCAGTGGTGCTGTTACATCCCCCCAAAAATGTGAGCTCATCTACTAGCATTAGAGTTTTATAATTTATATCCAAGTATAAGCCCAGTAGTTATTTTATGTAATTTAAAACAGTAACATTCATTAGCCTTATAAAGATATTTTAAATACCCCTACACATACACACACACATACACACATGCATGCACACGCGCACGTACACAAGCAGAAAAGTCCTTGTCATAGAACTGAAAAACAAAGATTTCAGAGTAAAAATGTGGATCTAAGTTAAAATCTCAAGAATTCTTCCATTCTTTCTCTCAAAACATACCTTCCTTTGATGGCCACGTTCATTTGCTTTTAAACCTTGGATGCCTATGGTACCTGGAGAAAATGAGGTTTGGTTCAGAAAGTAAATGTACTTAAGCCCAAAGCTGCGATGTAACCCACTTTCAGTTAATCTTTTGTATGACCAATACTCTTGTCTAACATTAAAAGAGTATTTAAGCAGATAAACCTGAAGGCAAGTCAGTAATATCTTCATTTAATAATGTGGAAAAGTAAGAAATGCTAGTATGCATTGTATAACTATTACATGTTCAGCACTGTGCCTGAATTATTTTCAGTTCTATTCAGGAGGGCAACGTTTTAAGTATTCTGTAGGCTGGATATTGCTGTAGATTTTTCAATATTAGCTGTTTCCAAACATAATCTGCTCATACGGTGCTGAGTTATCTACTCTATGTTCCTATAATTATCTTCTCCAGACCTTTAAAAGTGAGCTCAGTTTCTTATTATTTTTTTCTCCTACATACTTACCCTTCAGTATTATTTATTATTTATTGAACACTTGATATGTACAAAATAATTTATATAAAATGTCCCATTATGTGTCAGAACAGTAAATAGCATTATCCTTTTATCACATATGAGGAAATTGTGGTTTAGAGATGTTGACTTACTTGATTTAATGTGTACGGCGAGTGTTGAAAGCCAGTTTAAACCTAGATCTTTTTAAACTCAAAGCCAAGGCCCTTAATCTCTATGTTAACAGTTCTAAAATTTCAGCATGCAAAGATGACTTGCTAAAATGTAGATTGTTGGACCTTATTCCTAGATTTCTGTTTCATGGTTTTGCATTTCTAATAAGTTCTCAGGTGAGATTGATTCAGTTGATACTAAGACACACTTTAAAAACTTTACAGTGCAATACATTCTACCTACCCACCGCCAGCCATGTACTGCAGTGGTTCTTACCCAACTATACCTTTGAATCACCTGGGAATATTTTGTAAAATAAGTAAAATATTTGTGCCTGGGCCCCACACCAGAAAAATTACATGAGATTGTCTGTAGGTGATGCTTGTGAACAGTTATCTTTTAAATGTTCTCAGGATATTGTAATATACAGGGTTGAGAACCAGTGAGAACTAGGGAATAGAGCACAAACTTTCCACTTAAATTCTCAGGGTTCAAATTTCAGTCCTTTTCACTTCCAAACCACGTGACCTTAGAAACACTAAGATCAGAAAAGTGCTGGGTGTGACTGTGGATGATCAACAAGTTGGCTACAAAGCTAAAAACTAAGGACAGAAGACTCCATTCTACACTAACACTGCAAGTAGCTTTCAGGCTTCCAACCTTAACTATTATGGGATCTTCTGGTGCACCGTGTACAGACAGCTATTTCGGACTCTCCCACTTCACTTCTGCAGTCAGCCACTGGTCCACCTCCCCTTCTGATCCTGTAACCCTACCTAATGAATCCCTTGTATAATTATACATACATTTTATATTTATTCTATTCTTTTACTGAACACTAATACACTGTTAAAAGAAGAAACAACAGAATATTCTAATTACTTCATTAGATATGTGCAAGATAAAAAACTCAAAAGCAGTTCTAAGACCTTAGGCTTGTGTTCCTGGAAGAATGAGGTTTTCCTCTATTAAGAAGGGAAGCACTTGCAAAGAAACATCTAGAGGAAGAAAAAAATCAGGCTTCAATAATGGACAGGTTAAACTGGGATAACAAATGATCAAGAAAAAGCTGTATCAAGATGATATCATTGTTCAAAGGGAAAGTCCCGGGATCTGGCCATGTGTGTGGATGCCAGATTGAAAGATTTAATGGATCATTCAGAGAGCAGTGGTGGAGAAGGAGGGGTCATGGGGACCTGATTCCTGAGCATGATAGTGAGTGAGAAGAGAGAAGAGTAGAGGTACAGTATGTGTTGTCCCAGAAGTCAACCAAAAGAGATGTTTGCAAGAGGAGAGAAGAGTCAAGCATGCCATATGCTTCTGATAGGTAGGGGATCAGTCACTGGAGGTCATTACGGCACTGGCAAAACTGACCATTTTACCTAAGAATGACAGATAAAAATGAAACCGGGATGGACTTATACATTTTAAGTAACACGAACAAAGGATTCCCCAAATTTTTTCGATTCTACAGTCTCTGAATGGATCAGACATGATTTGGAACTGATATAACCAATATTAAACAGTACTCCTAAAAGATTTCATACTGTAAAGAAAAATATAAGTAAACAGGTTTTTTAATCATTCACTGTATGTGAAAGCAGCAGGAGAGACACAGAGATATAGTGTTGTGGGAGTGATGAAAAGAGAACACCAGGTTTTCGCTTTCTATTTTTGATTTTCATGTACAGATTTTCTGGAAATGTGCTGTTTCTGTAGGTGACATAAGGACGGCCTAACCTAGCAAGGCGAAACTGTCAGAGTGGCATATAATATCCAAATTGTAGGAAGGCTCTGATTCCAATACAGATGCTGTGTCTTCTCCTTATTAGTAGATTAAGGTCATGCAATGTAGACCTTGTTTGTCTATTGCACCTCCCCAGCGCTGAGCTCAAAATAAAACAATCTTCTTGGTCAGATTCAGCGCCCAACCTCAGCCCACTGGCAGAAAGCAGACTGGATGCTGCGCAGGCTTTGTTCACCCAGCCCTTCTTTTGTCTTGATTGTTTGTTTTTCTCTCCGTAAACAGAGCTCTCTCTTTCAGCCCTTAAAAGATCCTAAACTTAAGTGGAATTAGTGGCTGGGATTTTCTTTCAAGTGAGTTCTGCCATCAGCAAGGGCATCCCTCAGAAGGATAAGATCCTCCCTCCATAGGAATCCCTCACTCTGCCACTCTCTAGCTGTCTTTCCTCCTAGGAGGCCAGAGGAAGGTTAATTGGTAATTTCTCTTTGAATATGAAGCCTATTTAACTAATTGCTTAGGTTTTTTGATGTTATTTTTAGAAGGGTGGTTTAGAGAAAAATTTTAAAGAGATTCCTCTCCTTCCCTTTACCTTCACATGTATTTTCTTAAATTTAAGGGTAAATAAAATAATTCTGTTAGCTTTCTAAATTATTTAAGTAGATGAGCCCACTGTAAGCCTGTAGAAATTAGTTTTATAGAGAGAAATAAAGTAACTTCCTGTCTAAAGTTTGTGTGGCTTGAGACTGAGAAACAGGAAGTGAGCTGTAAATATCAGATGTAAAACTACAAACATTGTATATAGCAGAAATTAAAGTGAGTTCAATTAAATGTCACATTCTCACAGTTACCTTCTCTGATCGACCCACCTTCTATGTTATGAAATTTGTTGTTCTATAGCAAGTACCCTGAAAGTTTTGATACAGGAAAATAAAAACTCCCAACCTAAATAATATCTGGGACCAGTTCATGTTCTCTAAAATCGAAGAATGAATTTTAGGAACAACGGAGGTTAAGAGCAGAATATATTTACTGAAGCAAAGAAAGCTTCTGTCCAAGAGAGGGACAGAATAGGCCTGAGTGGGTTACCCACCACTCCGTCTTTTCTAGGGACTTTCATAGAGCAAAACCACGAAGTAAGGTGGGTCCAAAGTAGGGGAAAAACAGACAAAACTATGGTCAGCCAGTAAGAATTGTTCAGGTAAAACTGATTAAATTGGAATCAAATGGGGAAGCGAGTCATATAGCAAACAGGCATGAATACAGAATGGGGGCTTTTCCTATAAGGGGTTGAGTCAAGGACTCTTCAAGGTGGTTGCTACCTATGTAGAATATCAATCCCTGATGCCTATCCCTAGGGAGGTATGTGGGTGCATTTGTTTAGTCCTTTGTCTTGAAGTCTGGACCACCGTAAAAATGTATCTTTCATGTGGGCTCCTTCGAGCGTCTGACCCTGTCTGACTGCCTGTAATATTTCTATCTAACTCAGCTGCATATAACACTTTCTCCTAAAACCCTTATATAGCATGAAGTTATATAGTATAATAAAGCTTATTTGTTATTTATCTCCCCCATTAGAAAGCAAACTCCATGAAATCAGGGACTATGTATTTTTATTCCTTGCAATTCAAAAATTTTCCCCAATACTCAGAGAATGTTAAAAAATCAATAAAATATTTGTTCAACACAATTTTTAAAAAATGAATCAATCAACCAAGTGTGTAACTCTCAGGTTAGAGTTATGCAACTTCCTAAAATAGTACCTATTAATTTTTGGACCAAGGCTCACAGTTAGACATCATATTATATTGGCACAATGTATTATTTTGCTGTAATTATTTGTAAGCTATATTGACCTGCAACCGGGGGAGTAAAAAATTTAGCTCACTCAATTGGATTGTATCTTTATTCCAGTGACCTAAATAATTTATTTTACTTTTTCATCCTCTTTTACATTTACTCCTCTTACATTGTGTTGCTTATTTACTAATTATTGCTAGTTTAATTAATTGTCTGTATCTGCTTCTTTTCCTTGTAGGAGAGTGGAAGTAGGTTCTTTCTATTAATACCTGAATTTGCTTTCCCTGCATTCACTATAGGAATTTGTCCTGTGCTAATAATAGGAAAATTCATTGTCCTAGAAGATGCACTGTTTTCTTCATAAAGGCCACTACTTCCATCCTGTATTCACACAATACTCACATACCAAATTTTAAGATGCCATTATGTGGTGCCACATAATGACACTTTGGACAAGGACAGGCTGCATATAAAACATTCCATATGATCATATCACCTAGTGGCACTGTGCTCATCTGAGTTTAAATGCCTTCTCTGATGTTTAAGTACCCTCCCCGACATTTACGTTACATGCATAAGGATCTGTTTCTCAGAATCTATCTCTATTGCTAAAACAGTGCACCACTGTGCTGCACTCCCTTCATTTTCTCTCTCTTCACATGGTGTGAGGCCAAGTTCAAGAATCACTGCTCTAAACAGTAAATTTAGAGAGCTTTGAAGAATAAGGATGCACCAGTTTGAGTGGAAGAGGAAAAAAAAAAGGCAGAAAGAAAGACAGTAGGAAAATAGAGAAGGCTCATAAATAATTTTTCAGTATTCAGTTACCCTCTCCATAACTGCTAGGTTTTATTGAAATAGTCTAGAACAGGAGGCACCAAACTAGTATTGGAGTCTTCGGTAACATGTTCCTGCTGTTCTAACTATACATAACTGGCCATTCCTCTCACCTAGTCTGAGTCTAAGTCTGTCCATGTAAGTTTTCTAAGGCAAAAATTGCCCCCACAGCATTTTTACCCACTGTATTCAATCAGTTTTTTTAAATGATGCTCACAGCATCCCAAACTGACTGAATGACTCAGAAGAAGTTGTTGCCCTTTGCTGCAGTGTCAGCAGTTGCAGAACTGTGTCGCTCCTGAGATGAGTGGGTCCCTGGCTGCACACATCCATGCACATCAAGAAGCCTGACAGAAAGACTGGGCTCAGTATCATCTCTTAGCTGCAGGGTTGCTGACAATACCTGCCTAGACATCTTATCTCAGACCCACCACTGTAATGCCAGGTTTATGCCGAAGGTAAATCTTTACATTGTCATTTCCTCCACAGCCCTCAAAAGCTCCAGCTGGACAGCATCTGACTTAGACTCTAGACTCAGAACCACCCACTAATCTTCCCATTCAGCGGTCTCCTTCTCTGCTGCCATTCCACCCAGTAGATAGCACAGTTTCTGGCCTTCACCTACAGATTTACCCTGCTCTGCACTCACCCAGAATCCACCACAGACTCTCCTCAGGCAAGCAAATCTCAAAAGTTTCAGAAATCATATGGAAAAAATAAACTTTTAGCTTGATAAATCAAGCCATGTAGTTTTCACTAAAGTGAAAAAGTAAACTTCAAGATCAAAATGAAGTTAATCCTAAATCCTGTCTTTCTTAATGTGAAAAAGATATTTACAATGTTTGACCTGATTCTAGGAATGAATCAATAAGATAGCGATTATTTTCTACTATGTGGAAATAACCCAGTAGCTTTCTTATTTTTCAACTAAAATATGTGCAAATGAATGGGTCTTACATGCAGATTTGCCAGTGTATCTTCAGTCATTTCTGCCACCTTAAAAATACAGATGTATCTTAAAGAAACACAAACCGTTGGGATCTTAGAAAGTGATGCTCAGCTTTGACGGCCCAGTGAAAGCTCCACAGAATATCCAAATAATAACCTCAAGGATCATAACCCTTATGTGTACTTCTGAAATCTCTTCACATAGTGTGCAGCCAAATTTGAGAACTAGTGCTCTAGACAGTAAATGTAAAGAGATTCACACAATAAAGATGCACCAGCTTAGATGAAGGAAAGGCAGAAAGAAGAAAGGCAGAAAAAAAGACTGTAGGAAAACAAAACAAAATAAAATTCCCTTGACATAGAAAGGAGGTGAACTTTCAAAGAAGCCTCCCTTCCTAACCCCATAGAGTTTTACTTAAATTCATAGGCAAGGGAAACTGCCTATAAAAGATGCATGTCATTGTCTTTCCCTCACAACACTTAACAGTTACACTAGAGAAGAATGGATTCAAAAGCTTATAATCCTCAGAGAACCTTCCAGTGATGTTTCAGGAGAAATGTAGTCTGACTTGGTAGCTCCAGTGAAGAGAAATGAGAACAAAATCAATTAAACAGATTTTCCTGACAGACGGATCAGATAAATCTGTAAGGTCTCCTTCTTGCACAAACCCCTGTGGATGCCAGGAGCTTCTGAACTGTAAAGTTTCAGAAGGGGAAAAGAAATCAAATTCCAATCACAAAACATTTCTATTTAAGCATTTCCGGTAAGTAGCCTAAAAAGAACTGAGAAGAAAGTGATGTGGATTGTTTTAATTTGTTCTTTCATTCTAAATTTGACTTTCATTTCTAATTTTGTATTTATAATTCTGCATTCTTCTCCTCAACCAGGGTCCTTCAAATCGACTAAATTTCTGATTCCACAAAGCAGAATCCGGCCTTGCTCACAACTGACACTCACTGGGAAAAACAAGAGGAAAAAGAAGAAGAGAAGAAAAGTATGAATCTTAGTTCAGGTTGGCATCTTCTCACATATGCTGCAAAATGAAGATTTATGCAGTCAAAAAACAAATCAGCAACAGGGCAAGTTGCTAAACAGTATAAGAGGAAAGACAGGTTTCTTTATCCTGTAGTCAACTCCTACAGTGAGGAAAGTATAAATAGATGATGTTTTGTTAAAACATAATTATCAGAATAGTGCCTATTCTTTAATAGGAACTTTTCCATCATAAATTTTCATGCTCCAGAGAAACCATTAGACACATCAGAACATTTATTATGAGCTATATATAAACTTTGGAGCAGTAGTCTTCACATACCCACTGGTGCCTAGATGGTGTATCCCATTTCAGAAGGAACCATCAGACATCATCTGATGTAGTTCTTGCAATGATCCCATGAAGCAAGCAACTCAAGCATTTTGTAAGGCCCTGTGTCCTACTCTAGACTGTTGAAGAAAGTGAAACTTAAAAAAGGTTAACTGAATTGTCCCCAAGTGGTTCATAAGGGAACAACATGAATTTAAACTGCGGAACTTTGCCTCTAATTCCAGAGCTCCTCCCTTGTGCCTCACATCCTGGATAATAACAGCTCTGCAGTAATGACATGGTGGAAGACCTCAGAATACGGAAAGTCTTGATTTGTGGCGATGCTGGTGAAGGAAAGGAAAGGAAAGGAA
>NW_004955407.1:10582390-10587149 GCF_000276665.1 Chinchilla lanigera
TTATTTTGCTTAAAACACATTTCATTCTCTCAGACTGACCTCTTTATTTTATAACATTAGCTCAATTTTTTCCACTGAAGAGAAATAATCATTAAATCATGCCCAGCCATGACAAACAAAAAGATATGGATATGAGGCAACTAATTCTAACACTTAACTGCCCATTATATTCTTGAATACAAATAGAAAAAGAAAATTTAACATATAACAAACTTTGTAGGCTTATAATAATGTCAACATATTATCAGAAAAGGAATATAATTGTTTTCTCTTTTCCTTTTCAATTTTTTAAGTGTGTTACTTTTATTTCATATTTTGTTGTGATTTCATAGAATAGTGTTGACATTTGCCATAAAATAAAGCTTTATTTTACTGTCCTGAAAAGATCATTAAACTTAAAGATGACCTCAATTTCTGAGAGGTAAGCTTGGCCTCCAATGCAAAAGTACAATTAAAATTTTGCAGTATTTAATAACAAATATAATAGAGCAGAATTGTGTTGCATTTTAGCTTAAAAAACCAAATGTACTCATGTAAAAGGAAATGCTATGATTAGACTGAAACAAAAAGTCTTTAATTGTCACATAGGCTTTAAGTGATGAAAGATTATTTCAAAGATTATAAGTCTGGCAAACATTTGCTTAGTAATAAACTTTAGAGAATTTTTTTCTAGGTTTTACATAGAATCATTATTATCCTCAGCTGATTTCTCATTTGGGAACAGTAAAATGAATATAGTAAGGTATACAGCAATGGGAACAATGAATACTTTGCCTATAAGTCACATTTGACCAAAAAACTATAACAACAATTAGAAATTTTAAAAACAATTCCTTGCTATACGTTTGAATTCAGATAGAAATTGCTCATTTTAAAAACTTATGGGGGCTGGGAATATAGCTCAGTGGCACAAGCACCTGCCTGGCAAGCACAAGGTCCTAAGTTCGATTCCCGGTACAATAAATAAATAAATAAATAAATAAATAAATAAATAAAAGTTTATGGGAGTGCCTTGACTACTGGCTATTATTAGGAGCAATAAATGAAATCATACCTAGAGAATCCATGATCGGGGCTGGGGATTTAGCTCAGCTGCACAGCGCCTGCCTGGCAAGCGCAGCCTCGTGAGTTCGATTTCTGGTACCGGATGAAAAACAAAAACAAAAAAATAATCCATGATCAACTATAACTTTAATATCAATACACTAAGCTCATGATTGAGCTCATGATTAAGGCATAAGACTTCGTTTAAAAAAAATAGATTACGAAATTGAACTATAAATAGAAGGTTAGTTCATTCATTTGCTAATTGGTCTTTCTTGTTCCTAGCACAAGACCACTGGCCTTTAGACATAGATATATTCATGTGACAAGATTTGAATGATCACCATTAGAATTCAGAGGGGATGATTGGTCTCAGACCTAAATGCCATGGTTTGGGATTTTGCAAAGGAAAACAATATAATACAGGGCACATATTTTATAAGATTATTTATAATAGTCTCCCAAAGAATCATATACAAGAGAGTGCAGGAAATCTGTCCACACACTAAAGACCAAAGAATCCAGACAAGAGCCTGGATTCCAGAATAATGTCCTGCGTGAGTTCAGCTAAAGACCTAGAGCCCATAACAATGCCTCCCACGAGTCCAAGTAGAGGCCTAGAGCCCATGACAGTGTCTCACCCAGGTCTGTTTCATGGATCTGTGCTGGGAAAGCCCAAAGGTCAGGGTGGAAGCTAGAAATTCAGTGCCTATGGGATGAAGGATCTGTGCTAGCAGGCTGAGGGATCTATACTGCAGCCAGGAAGTAATGCTCAAAATAAGAACCAGAGCTCCCCCAAAAAGTACCACAGTGATCCTCAGCAACAGTGAGGTCCAGAGCTCTTGCATTGATGAAGACAGTCAAGTTTCCATCAGGAAAACCAACCCAGCAAACTTATCTAGGAGACTGAGCAGTGCCCCATCTTCCCCTCCAGAGCCAGGAAGCAATGCTCACAGTGAGAACCAGAGCTTGCCCAAATGAAACTGAAGTTATTCTCAGTGCCAAAAAGGTCCTGAGCTCCTTGTAGGATGAAAACAGCTGAGTTCATCAGGAAAGCCAGCATGACAAGTTCCTCCAACAGAACCAACAGCTCCTTACAGCTTCTATCAGCTCCCAACAGCCTTCCTCACTTCCCAGCAGCCTCCTTCTTCTCCGGTTCTGCCTCTTATGCTGCTGGCAACAATCCTCAAGTGGGCCTCCCACGCCCAGCACCACGCTTACTCAGTTCAGCTGGGTGTTATAAGTTGACTACCAGTTGTCAATCCACCACAATAAGTATCTTATATGATGGAACTAAAAACAGGATCTACAAGTGAGGCTTAAATATTTGGACATAAAAAGTGAAACACATGGTGATTACATGTCATCAGCATGAAATAAAGTACAGCAAACAGAATGTTAGCCTAGTTGGTTACAAAGCCAAACATTTCAAAGTCAAGTCTTTGCTATAACCCAAAGACAGGAATTAAATTAAGAATCACAACCAGACTAACAGTAAAATTTTCAATTAAAGAAACTTTTCAAAATAATGTAATGAATTTAACAAAATGATTAACAGCTAGTGCAATTTCATTTAAATAAAAGAAATGGTAATACTTCACATTCACCCTTAAAATTTGTTATTTCTGGAGTTAGAGAAGCATGCTGTAGGGGGCAGAGATCATGTATTTAGATACAGGCTGAGTATTTTACCTATTAAAAACAAAGAAAAACAGGCAACTGTAATCTGTTTCTATCTATGCCCAAGACTTACTTGCTTTTTATGAATGATGAATTATTCTCAATTGAGGGTGCATCCTTCACAAACAGGCTGGTTAGTCTGTAGGATCTGTTCCAAAGCTTTCTGGCTGTTTGATCTTAACTAGGGTCAGTGGCTTTTAGTGCCATAGATTCCTCATCTGTAAAATAGAGGGGTTAACAGCATGCATTTCATAGGGTGGCAATTGGAAGGATTGATAGAAATATTTGTTACACATAACTTGAACATCAGCATGGCCTAAAACATTACTTTTACCACAGTTATTACTGGTATTAATCCCACTACTGTAACAGCAAGTCTGTTAAACTACAAGTATTGCTGTGTGGGCCAGTGACATCATTTTAGACCAAAAATTGAAAAATTTCTTTATAGAGTACAAATATTAATAATTGCTTGTTTCAAACCATTTCATAATATCCAATCAATAATTTGCAATGTATGTACTTACCAAGGGATTGTCTATTCATACTCCAAAACCAAAATTTCAATGAGTTGCCATAGCAGTGGACATTACCATTCAGAGTGAATTTCGTCCACTTTATCCTACCATTTGATGTTCTAAAAGTCCATGTTTTTAAAACATGTTTGTGTGTTTAGCTAAAGATGCATCTATTTTCTTGAGTTCTATAATGTTTAACCTATCAAATTCTGAAGTCAGTCGACTAGGAAAGGTGTAAAATATGTAACACGCCTACCCACCCCATTAGTCCCTGCATCCTCTTGAGGGCTAACAGGGCTGAGAAATGTTTCCTCTACTTTAAAGTTAAACCATAATAACAAAAAAAAGCATTCAGAATTCTTATCTTTGCCATTCTAGTCCCTATCTGCCTTTCAGGTTTCATTTCCAGTTACATTATTTTTCAATTTTTACTCTGTTACTGAAACAACTTTGATTATGCTCTGCTTTCTCATTTCCATCTTCTCCCACTCCCATTTTTCTCAGCACTTGGACTGTTTTCCTTTCCTCACTCTGACTGCAAAAGGCTCATCCACTGTTTGATGCTTCTGTAAAATGCATATGTTCTGTAAAACACATATGTTCCCTAATAACTACCCCAAGCTGCTCTGCCCCTTGTCACCAAAAGGTAAAGCACTTCCACTGGTAACTGAGGGGTTGTTCCCTGAATTTCCAGTAGGTCTGTTTCCCATGCTGTTTCATGCATAACTCATCATGTGTCCCCAATATTTACTAGATCTCATTCCTCAAACCCCCTAGAGATAGCATCATCAATATACTATATCCATGTGATGCTCTATAGAAAGAGAAGATTTCTACAAAACAAAAGTTCTCCAGAAAACCTGGAAGGTAAGAAAGTCTTAATATTTAAAAACGGAGGTGCTATGGGTGATCTGAATGTTTGTGTCCCTTCAAATTCATATGTTAAAACTCTCAGCACTAATTCGATATTGTTAGGAGGCAGGACCTTTCGGGAAATAAGTAGGTCATGAAGGTACCTGCACTGTCAATGGTGTTAGTGCCATTATAAAAGAAGCCCAACACAATTCATAATGGTCAAGATATGGAATAAGTTCAAGTGCCAATGGACAGATTAGTAGATGAAGAAAGTGTGGTACAGGTAAATAACAGAGCCATAAAGAAGATTGAAACTGTGTCATTTGCAAGAAAATGGGTAGAACTGGACATCATCAACTTAAGCAGAACAAACCAGACTCGGAAAGACAAATATTACCTAATTTTTACCTAATACATAACATGAAAGTATAAGAGAGACTGTTAAAAAAGAAGAAGAATTTTCTGGGGTGTAGGGCTCTAAAAAGGACAATGAGTGGTGGACATGATCAAAATATGTTTATGAGTATGTATAAAAATGCCACCATGAAACTAAATATTTTGTAAAACTAATATACACTAATAAAAATATATGTAGGGGGAAAGTATTACTTGAAAGTAAAAACAAAAATACAGAAAGAAAGAAAGAAAAAGAGAAAGAAAGA